>NW_006913046.1:648724-802412 GCF_000585515.1 Cladophialophora yegresii CBS 114405
ACGGCCTTTGTTAGTAGCCCGTCCACCCAGCCGAGTCAAGTGAACAATTCTGCCTCAGAGGCAGTGCGCCTACGATTAAGTGCCGGCCTTCATCTTGCCTTCCCTCGGCCTTTTGACCGTTCCGGCTTTGCAAGATCATGTCATATACCTTCATAGGGTCACTTCGAGCTGGTTCAAAGATGTCAAGGTCCCAGAATACCGCGGCTTTTTAGGGAAACAGGTCACCCCCTTTCAGCTCGAACGCCCCTACTGGGAGACCCTGCACGCCCGGCATATCCTACCACTCGGGGCTTATCGCGGGAATGAGAAAGCTTTGAGGGACGAGCCTGCAGCTCCTTGCCACAAATTCCGGGCAGACTTGACTTCAACCTCCTCACGGACGACCCAACAGCTCGGCTGGTAATCTACTTCCAAGGCGTGGGCGACACTCTGGGTCCGGCTGGCGAACCCAGAGCTATCGCGCCTTGTCCGTGAGTGCAGAAAATGTACACATACTGGCCATCGGCTACAGTGGTTTAGATTCTCGTCCTGGGTGGCCATCAGAAGACGGTCTGCAAGATCGCAATCGGACAGTATTATATGCCTATGTATGCCCACTACTCTTCTCGTCTACGTTCTGAGTCTTAACAAAACTCTTAACCCTCGATTGCTCTCACTTATACTGCTCCTCATAACCACATGCCGACGTCCCCTTCACTTACTGTAGACCCGAGCAGCGCAGATACAAAGGTCCGCTCGAGTAATTAGACTCGGCCAGATTCACATGACGGCAGGGCCGGTGCCCGGGCTCGGATGCGACATGCGGAGGACAGAGGACAGTAAGACGGACGCTAGCAGGGTTGTCTCCTCGTTCCGCAGCCCTCTTTGCGTTTTTACCAGAACGTCCCGCTGTTTATTGAGCTGTCGCTTCAGTAATTGGGGGGGAAGTCACTATTGCTTGCCTTCCCCAGGCTGAAATTTTGCCTCAGTGGTTAGACGAAATACCAAAGGTGGAGCTTGTCAGTTATTCGCCCTTGACATCGTCTCGATAAGACCAGAGCAACCGCACGCTCGGGGGTAGTGAGCCGCAAATGCTGAAGTACTCGGACAGTAGGCGTCGAAGCAGCTCCTCCCTCGCAGGGAGGGGACGGCACCGGATATCCCGAGCATTGATGATCCCTTCCCCGAGGCTTCGTGTCCCATGCCGTCGTCGTTGTGACTCCATAGGCCATGTCGGCACACACAGATGCCCACTGGTTGTGTCCGGGGATGGTCAGTTCAACAAGGACGGCTCTGATGCGGTGACTTTGGTCTCGTCGCAAAGGCAAGTGCTGACTGTTACTCCACCCTCGTAGAGCCCCTTCTTCAAGAACTGGCGAAATACTCTGGCGGTTTGCCCAGATCCTGCTGCTGCCGCTCTTGCTGCTGTGCCGGGTCGACTTCTCCGTTCCCACCACTGCCGCCACCGACTTCGACCCCGTCACCAACACCGACACCCAGAGTAGTGCTTGGCAAGCTCTTACTCCGTCCATGGAACGCCCCCAAGATATCGTCCTTGTCCGCCTCAACGTCGGGATCCCGCTGACTAGGCCTCTGCCTCCTCTTCATCCGGACTCTCTCCCGCGCGAACTTCAACTGGTCCAATGTGGCCTTCAGGTCCGCCGACATCTCCCTCTGCGGACTATCACCTTCCTGCCCCGTGGCACTCGGCACCACATCCCCCGCCGCCGCCGCCGTCGCCTCCCCGATCAAACCATCCAACTCCTTTTCCTCCCCCTCCAACTTCCTTAACCGCTGACACTCCTCCTCCCACCAGAACAACATCCCCACCAGATCCTTCTGCCTGTTGAGGTTCAACAGCGCGAGCTGATGCGGGAACCGCGGGCCGATCTTGAACGTGTCGACGCTGCCGTCCTCGCGGCGCAGGATGTCATGTCTCATGAGTTTCGAGTGGACGCGCTTGGAGACGCTCTCCGAGTCGACCACGCCGGCGACGTAGAAGGATCGCTCGTCCAACGCGTACGGGTTTGGAGACGCGATCTGGTGCACGTAGCACATGTCGTGGCGGTAGGTTGTCAGGTCGATGTGGTGGGAGGGCGTGGGGTCGGCGAAGAAGTTGGGCACCGCGGCGTTGGCGAAGCGCGTGAAGGAGAAGCCGAGGGAGCCGTTGCGTTTGCGGTACATCGTGGAGGTGTCGATGTAGTGGAGAGGTTGGGAGATGAACAGTATAGACGTGGCGTGCAGGGCAGAGAGGGAGAAACAGATAGGCAGAGCAAACCCAGGTCGCCGAATGTGGTTACTCAGTAGGACATACTCGTACACAGAACGGTTCTCGAAGGACAACCTAACAGTAGGGCTTGGACATCATGCTGCAAAGCAATCGAGTACAGTGTACAATTCCGGTGCGACGCGGGGCGGAGCGGGGCGAGAACTTCCTCGGCACCCAGTCGGAAGGTTATACAGACAGTATCCATTGCTTGATTGTCTGGGTGGTAATCAACTCCGGTTGAATGTAGGAATCATGGGCCGCAGCGGAAGCCCGTGGATGTTGATCGAGCACGTTGTCCAAGCCCGGCATCTCATTGGTAGTCTGTGCTACGAAGGTTTCTACGACTGGGTTGGTAAAGGGACGCACTGTGAACACACTGTAAGTTGACCAGTCCATTGGGCTAAGTACTTTACTGAATTGAAAGGTTGGAAGAGGAGACTTTACAGTGACGGAATGTAAGGAGACCATCACCACGGCGGCTCCTCGATGTGCCCCTCCGCGGTCTTGTGGCTCTCCTAGCAGCATCGCGAGGTCGCCGCAAATCGCGAGCTCTGATTCGCGGAGCCGGGACACTGCAGGATGTCGGGAATTGGGCACACTCTTCCAGGCTCACGCGTGCTTCGGTCGGGACGGTTGAAGTACAGAGAGAGAAGTATGACGCTCGGCTCCAGAATGATTGACTGCATCGAGGTGATGCATCAATACGTCTAGATGAAGTTCTGATATGATCATTATCAATATCTGGATAGCACCAAAACTTGCGCCAGAGTTTCTTTGTCGTGGCCCGCATATGCAATGCCGGGCTTCCAAGGGACGATCAATCGGCTCTTCCACCATGACAAGGAGAGACGAACGAGAGAGTAGAAGATCTGCCAACTCAATCCAGTCCTCGCATGTGTGATTCCTGCAGACATCAGCGCTGCTTGCATGGACGCCTCAAAGGGGCAGGCACCGGAGATTCGGGCCTCATGTCGAAAGGTGGCGTGGTAGGTGCGGCTCTCCGTCTTTATACGGCTCACCAGCCTCCTCCCTCGCCATGTCATTAATCCACCGCTCATTGGGTTTCAGGGATTGTCCACCAGCGACCTTCGACGCCATGTACATCCAGCTGAGGGCATTGCCAACCGTGTGCACTTCATCGCTGACATGCGTTCTGGCGTACTCGCTCATCCGAATGTAGAGGTCCTTATCTGTGACAAGGTTGTATAGGTGCTTGGCAACAGATTCGTGATCTCCTCTAGAGACGAGGTAACCGCTCTTTCCATCTTCAACTTGAAGTGGAATACCCCCAGCAAGGGTGGCAATGATTGGTTTACCCTATAGCTTTGTCAGCACATTCTTCAGTACTCATCGGACTATACTCACCTTATGCAACGCCTCCGAGACCTTGACCTCGAACCCCTCTCTAGTTGACAGTTGAAACGCCACAGTGCATAAAGACATGATGGCGTTCAAGATCTGATCACTCGGTCCAAGTCTGACCACCACAATATCATTGACCAGGTCGGGGTATTTCTCCAGGATCAGGCCCATCGTCTGGTCATAGATTAGGGTGGCATCAGGATCGTCGATAGAACCGTGTCCACAAATCACCAACTGCTGTACTTGTTCTTGGGGTCTGTCTTTCACCATTTCTCGGAATCTGGCATAACTCCTGATAACATCCGGAATGCCTTTGGATGGATCAAATCGTGCTACTTGGGTGAAGTATCCTCGATCGGGGTAGGCGAGCTGAGGTAGATTCTGGCTTTGGCAGACCTGACGGAGGACATGTAAATAGTACCGCAGATCCCATTCGGCCATGTCTTTGTTGAGACCATCAAGCCTGCAGTTCTGGTTAGCTCCTCGAACAGCCTTGCGTCTCGGCCCCACACTCACCAGTCTGTAGTTGCTGGGAGCCAGCCCAGGGATTCCTTGCGTACATCAGGCGGAACAAAGGACTTGACCGGGTGGCTGAGGAAGACGTCTGCATGCTGGATACTCGACCACATATTCCGCCATACGTGCTGGGCCGCGCTGCCATCGTTCAATACCAGGTCGTCTCTGACTTCAATGTGGCTTCGGAAAATTATGGGCCGGTCCGGTGCAATTCTTTTGGCGATCGGGATGAGTTCTGGCATCTGGGGATCGTCGATTATGATAACATCTGCACCGCCGTCCTGGGGCGCACTGAGTGGACCCGAGTCTCTCACCCAATATCGTTCCGCATTATCAACGATCCACTCCTTGATTTTTCCGAGCTGTTCGTCCGTCGCACGGACATCGGGAGGGACCACACCTTGTAGGATGTTGTGGTTTGTTTTGGTGATCCGAAAGACATCGGGTCTTGGCTTGGGCACAAACCTGCGAGGTGGTCAGTACCTGTACTCGTTCTGTCAAGCAAGAAACACGCACCACTCGACGTTCACGCCCTGCAGTCTCAAGAATCGAATGAGTGCATGACGCATCAGGGCCACTCCGCCACCTTGTGGTGTGGCACTGAAGAAGACAACTCGGAGCTTGCGATCGACCACATCCTTGATGTACTTCTGTGCGGCTCTCCACGTAGGAGCTCTGACGGATTTCTCGTAATCTTCCAAGGTAGCGAGATGTATCAGACCGCCTAGGTCAACTTGGACCTCATTCTGGAAGCTGATTGACAGCCGGGGTTGTTTCGTCGGAGCGTAGAGTCTATGCAAGTCAGAGTAGGAACACGAACGAGGACGCGTCGTAACTCACGCCAGACATTTTCGAGCAGCTGAGTCGGCGATCTCATCCACTCTCTGCGGTAAGTCTTTTCCCTTGTCCGACCGTAGCACCGGGTTCGCCGTCACCACCATAGGGACAACATCCAGTTCTGACCACAGCCTGGAGCAGAGCGCCGGGCTCTCTCCGTCGAGTTCCGCGATAACTCCGGCACCCAGAATCTTGCACACGTGTTCTTGTCTATAGCGGTCTAGCTCGGCGATGACATGGTCTGCAACCCAATCGCTATTCCCATTCTTGATATGCTCATCCTCTTCTTCTAGCGACACCCGCTGTACAGAGAAGTCTATGCCGTAGGTGCCGTCATGGATGGCAATCCCGATCTTGAGACATCGATCACTCTCTCTTTCGATTGCGAGACCGGCCCAGAATTCCTATGACGTACAATGTAAGTCAAAGCTGTCCTGGCACGAAGGTAGAGGTGAAGGTCATCAAGCGCGTACGCGTGAGGGCGCCTCACGAGGCGCATCAAGGGGGTAAACACTCACACTGATGCTGGTGCCGATATCAATGCGGTCGGGAAGCTTTACACTTGCCGCGCGGTTTCGGTGATACTGGGAACGATGTGCCTGGAAGTCATGGTGGACCTCCTTGCTAACACTCGTCCTTCGCCCTCCTGGATCGCCCATAGCTGAGGGTTATTCTGGGACCTAGGTGACACAAGGCTGAATGTCCCTCTTCGGATCAGGAGATAACTGAATGTCAGGCTAGACTAGTTTGCGATATGAGTGGGCGTAACAACGTCCGATATTGCATGCGACGGGGCTATAAAGGCTGCTCTCGTCATTGGGAGCAGAATAAACAATATGTAGTTCTAGTCTTCGTGGCGCCGGAAGCAAGTGAAGTGAAAACGACTCGACTTAGCCACAATCGAGTGCCGCGTGGGACAACTTCAATGAGCTCAAAGGTGTAAAAGCAAGTTCAGATGGAACAAAGACTGATCGACGGCAGAAAGTCAGGATGACGTCCAATTATGGTCACCAACCGCCACATGCGGAAGGGCCCCTGTGGACATCTCGGATACGTGGGAACAGTCTACGTTGATTCGCGCGTGCCTGAAAATGGTGTGCGCAGCTTTTGGTTGAGATTATCGAAGCGAGGCTTATGCGAGCTCGACGTAAACATCACCTGATGTGTCAGGATACGGCGTGGATGGCCAAGGTCGTCTAGTTTGATGCCACGGTTGTCCAACGTGGCGGTGGAAAGCGAGAAGCTCGTGTCGGCTCAGATAATCTGTGCACAGTATGCATAATGCAGATACGAGGTACGTGCAGGTGACAGATTAACTCTTTACTCCCAGATCTTGATCAGAGACATGAGGCTGGAGCGGAAGAGGCGACGACGTGCCAATAAGAGCTCGAAAGCGCGTTCTCTCGGAAGGGCGGCCGCCAACGAGCAGATGGGGTGTATCTTTCCCGCAGCTAGATTCCGACGACTCCGGTCCCTCTGAATTCTGAATGGAGTGTGGATCATGTCGTCAACGATGATGTAGATTTGAGATGAACCTTCTCTGCACCTCAGCCCACAGATCGAGGTCCTACGCAAAGTGCCGGGATTATGGCCTGGAAGTGCAGTACGGTAGGGTATTAACGCCCGGAAGGCCCTCGCTACGGAGAGACTCCTGCTCAGCGTTGTGAAAACTCCCACGGGCCTGGCGTGCAAGGAAACAGGTACATTAGCCCCTCCTGCGCTTAAGCCTCTCAAGCCAGTACGGATTGTTTTGTCGATATCTGAGCACGGGGCAATCGAAGAGCGAAGAAAATGTCAGATCTGGTGGCACTTCTGCAAAATAGCAGCACCATGTGATTTCCCAGCGCGAGCTTCATGCGAAACGCCTCGGCGACTGAATATTCCATATCACAAGAGCTAGAGTCAACTCACTATCTGACTTTCAAGCGATCTCAATATCACTCTCATCACTGTCCTTGGTGTTTTTGCGTCGTTCCTGCTCCTTCCGGCCTTGTTCCAGGACCTTCCTCCTGTCATCCCTCAACTTCCTCTGTGACACGACAAATGCTCCCAGCGGCGTGTCTTGCCACTGCACATCTTTCAGGAAAGCCTCAACTTCAGTCCTGTCTTTGGGTGAGAAGTTGATCTTGTTCCTCCGCTCTTCAATCCACTTGGCATTTGTCTCAGACTTTTGAACGAGTAGGGCGACGGCTTGGGTGAGCTTGGAGTTCCTATTTCCGCTAGTTTTAGAAGCTGCTTTTATCCAGCGCTTGAGCATGACAGTTACGGGTAGCTGCAGTTCAGGGTAGGCGATACTCTTGGTCCATAGCACGAAGAACTCCGAAAGTAGTTCAACCACTTGTTCGCCGACGCCATCTTGGTAGATCTTGCTCTTCAGATAGGATGTCGGTGCTCTGATGTTGGAGGCAAAATCGAGCGGTCGCAATGTTGCGGCTTTTGCGGGCTTCTTCATCTCCGCCGAGTTCAAAACCTCTATCAGGGCAGCCGACAAGGGAATGTAGGTCTCCGTTGCCTGTGAAATGCGCAGGAGAGAGCGCATGAGCTGAAAACGAAGTGGGAAGTATGTGGAAGTGGGTATCAGACGCAGTGTGCCGAGCGTAACTTGTACCACTGGATAGATCAGAGGCCGGAGCTGTGAAGGTTTGCCATTCTGGGTTTCAAGCACCGAGGTGCAGTGAGTAGACAGGACCCGAGACCAGAAATCTAGAGAGTGAACAAACTGCCAGTTGTAGACGGTCTTGTACGAGTCCTTGGTGGGTTTTGTGATATTCCCCCGGAGATGGATGGCTAGTTGCCGAATGAACGTAAAGCCAGTTGTGTAGCTGACTTTTTGGTCAATTCCCCAGATCTCGGCTGCCGAGTTCTTCATTAAGTTGATCCCTGCCAGGGTGTGGATGGTCGTATTCCGGCTCCCCTTCACAACACCCTCGTAGGTCGACTTGAGTACAGCTTCGCGGATCCCAGCATCACCAATGACCATAAGCCGCCGGATGACTAAAAATGCCTGGATCCGAGTTGCTTCGTCAGACGAATTGTCAGACCAAATGGCTGCAACTGCTTTCGTGATGACTTTCAGGAACTTGCGGAACTGAAGTAGATATGGTAAAAGCGGCTCAAAAGACTCCAACGTCAACCGCAGAGTCTTGGTGTCCGACAAGTGGCCGAGCAAGTAGTGCAAGGATGACGCGTGCGACTTGATCAATGGTGCTAGAGTCTTGAATTTCGGGGAGTCGGTGGGAATGCGCAGTTTCCCAGTAGCAGTCTCTTTGACGGGGAGATGGTGGGACAGGACCTGCGGGACCTGCTTGAGGGCTGTCATCAAAACTTCGTGGTACACCTCGGGACTGGGTATGTTGTATTTGAAGACCATGTCCTCTTCGTCGTCCGCGTGCGCAGCCGCACGAAATGCTAGGACAACTTGACGGAGAGCTCTGATGGAGAATTGTTCGGCCAAGGAAGACTTCCACTTCTCCACCATGACCAAGGTCACGTCGTCGGGAGCATCAGTATCCTCGACATCACCACCCATGGTTTTCTGCTTCTTTGCTGGCGGTTCGTTGTCACTAAGATCATCCACCGCAGCCAGGTCATCGTCTTCGTCAAATTCCAGCAGCTCGGCATCGTTTTCCTTCAGATATTTGTAGAACTCAGGGTCTTTCTCAGCCAGCGCGGCCATATTGATTCCAGCCTCATCGCCATCTTCTTCATCAACCTCTGAGTCTGCGCCTTCTTCACAATCGGCGAGATTGTTTCTCTTGCGCTTGACACCATTGCTCTTCGGTGTTGCCTTGGTCTCGGGTTCGGGGATGTCCAACGTTTCTTGGAAGAACTCGTCCTCATTCATGTCCGCTTGCTCTTCTCCAAGTGCCTCATCATTAGACTCTCCATCTTCGTCCGCCGGCTTCGATCTCTTCTCTGCTCTTTGTTTCTTCTTTGCCTTTTGCTGGTGTCGCTGTTTGATCTTTGCGAATTCTTTCCTCCGTTCAATCGTTCCCTTGAGTTGATTTTTCTCAAACTTCTTAGTCGATTTGGCTTGTTTTCCCATCGCGACTGCTAAGAGGAGGACGAGGCGTGAAGGTTCGTCCTTGTGGTGGGAGACGACGAGCGAGGCGCAGTCGGTGTTTCCTCTTGCGTTGACTGAAACCCAAAGTTCAGAAAAAATTACAGGCGGGCCGAGGTTTTCCCAGCGACGCTTCAACTATTACAGTCTCCCCGCACAGCCTCGTCGTTCAGGTCGGTCGCAGCCTCGCGACAATCGGTTCCGCGTACACGACACAAGTAGTCTGAATCCGTCGAACGATCTGAACTGGATTTGGTTTCGTCCATGACCGCAAAGTGACCTCCCTAATTCATGAAATCCAGAGGCTCCGGTGTCCCTCAGCAATGTATACTGCCACCTCCCCCCGTCCACCCTCGAACTACAACACCGTCCAAGCCTACGCACCTACGCCCTACGGCGCCTTTCCGTCCTCGCACCCGCTGTCCGCACGCATATCCCTCGACGAAGAAGTGAAGCTATCCTCTACACCGGCAGAGCGGGACCTGATCGACTCCCTTGCCGAGATTTACAGTATCATCCGCACGCTCGACGGACTCGAGAAAGCATATATCAAAGACGCGCTCCCCGAAAGCGAGTATGCAGATCTTTGTAATAAGCTGTTGAAGCAGTACCGGAGCATTCTGCAAGATGAGAGCGTGGCACGGGAGTTCGGAGACCTTGACGCCTTCTGCGAGAGGTGGGAGGTTGAATGCCCGCGTGCGAAGGAGAGGTTACGAGTCGGGCTGAATACTGTAGATACCATTACAGTCTCACAACAGTCAACCTCAGGCGCGGGGCTTGGGGGCACACCTGCGCCGAAAGCCAACCTCTCCGGCGCACTCATCCTCACCGCGACCGAGAATTTCATAACGTTCCTCGACGCCTTGCGGCTAAACATGACTTCCAAGACTTCGCTTCACCCTCTCCTGTCCGATGTCATACAGAGCGTAAACAAGGTCACAGATCAGGACTTCGAACATCGGGGGAAGATCATCCAATGGTTGATCACGCTGAATCAGATGAAGACAAGCGAGGAGCTTAGTGAGGAGCAAGCTAGGGATTTGGCGTTCGACATGGAGCAGGCATACAACGGATTCAAGGCAATCATACAGTGAAGAAAAACTGGCAGCTGAGGCAGTACAGTACAGTCACTTCACTGCTGTGCCTCTCAAGAACACTTTCTGCGCATTTGTTCCTTCGCGCCTTCACACTCAATCCGTCTATCCAGTTTCATCATATCGAACCCAATCTCCTCCACCATGGCATCAGAGATCAAACCGCTGAGTTACCTGACTCTGTTGAAGTCGGGTCAGTATTCCGACTTTGTCATCGAGTGCCAAGGCGTCGAGTTCAAGGTCCACCGAGCCATTGTCTGTCCCCAGTCGACCATGCTGGAAAGAGCAGCCAACGGGGACTTCAGGGTGAGCTTTTGCCACTGGCGCCTGCTTGTGGCTTTGACTGACCTTGCCTTAGGAAGCAAAGGAGGGACGGATCAAGATGACAGAAGATGATCCGCGTATCCTGAGTCGCGTCCTGGTCTTCCTGTACACAAACGACTACGAGACATCCAGCATCCCAAAATTCCTCCAAACCAGAATCGCATCCGCCGAACGCCACATGGCTGATACCGAACCAGACTACGGATGTCCCGGGATGGAAGAGCTCATGGTCCATTTATTGGTCTTCAAGTCCGCGGACATGCTCGGCATCGAACCACTGAAGAGACTTGCATCCAGTAGATTCCTACGTGGGGCTTCTTCCAGGTGCCTTGACCCGAACTTTGCAAAACCGCTGAACCTGGTATACGAGTGGACTCGGGAGGGCGACGAATTTCTGCGCTGGCCTGTGACGGACATCTGTCTTGAAAAGTATCGCGACCTGCCTTCCTGCCCTGCAACGATGCATGTCCTTCAGATGCACGATCCGGTGACGTGGAGAGTTATCACAGATACAGAACTCCACGA
Source organism: Cladophialophora yegresii CBS 114405 (assembly GCF_000585515.1). NCBI lineage: Eukaryota > Fungi > Ascomycota > Eurotiomycetes > Chaetothyriales > Herpotrichiellaceae > Cladophialophora > Cladophialophora yegresii. The sequence continues at coordinate 659,691 of NW_006913046.1, forward strand.
CCGACTCCAAGAAGAATACCAGGCAGAAATCCTGGAAGGTCTCCAAGAACTCCAGGTACTACTCGAGCCGTACGGTAATGATGGTGGCCAAGGAAGCTGAAGCTGTGTCATGCGACGGACGACGGGCGTCGGCGACGGAAGTTCGACTGAGCTACGGATTCTCCAGCGGATGTCATGACCGTTGCAAGTTGCACGGGCTATGTTGGCTAAGCTCTACCGAGGAATTCACTTCTCCACCAGTTCGGTCAGTCACGCAGCCAGTCAGGGACAACGAGAAGAAGACGTATTGTTGTGGCTGTGAGTAATCAGCAGACAATGCTGATGCTTTCGTGTTGAGGGCGAGATGATGTACAGTTCCTGTAGCATTCGGTAGAATAGTCCCTTGAGTCCCCATTGAAAACCAAATCAATTCTTTTGGTATGTCCAGTACGGGTGCATCACGACTTATTTGGTCTTTTCAGCATCCACGACGCTCTCATGTGTCTCCGTGTACTTTTCCTATGTCTCTGGGTACCACTCATGTGTCTCCACGTACTCCATACCTGTTATCTCCCATCTCGCTCCCATGCACGGAGTATTCGTGGTCGATACTCATATGGCTAGTGGTGTTGTACTGTAGCTTACATGTTATTGTGCCTGTAAGAACCCGTGTTGGACAGAAACATCTACAGTACCCCACGAAGCTGTGTCCACTGTAGGGTAGGAACCTGATACTCAACATTCCCCTCATCTGCCTGCATGGCTTAGGATGAACTCACGATGTTATGAGTTTGAGGTACGATTTTTTCATCGCACAAAACTGTGGAAGGGACAAACCCCGGGTGTGTATGACCGTTCTGGAATTGGTGGTTTGCAACGGTGAACAGCGGCAGGATGTCCATGATGAACATACGTCTCGTATATATGTTTATTCGTTATAAAGTCTTTGCGAGGATGTCTACTTCACCCGCGCACCACATCGCCTCGCATCACGGGAATTTACAACAAAAATCGGAACCCCCTCGCAGCGGCTTCACTCGGAATCGCTCCCTCTTGAACGGTGAGATCATGCTTATGCCCCGCGCCTCGCGCCCCCTTGTTAATCGCTCCCTCAACCCACTCGCCTCGATCCAACTTCTTGTTCAGCCGCACGAGGATCAACCGCAGCACCGTCGCCGCGCAGATGGCGATGAAAGCCGTGCCCGAGCAGACACTCATCGCCAAGACGTATCTCGGCCCATCGCTCTTGGGGAACATATAACTGGCGTAGATGGAGCTGGTGTTGCTGACCGCATTAATCGCGGCGAGGGCGGCCGCACGTTTCGCGGGCGGGCGGGGCATGGTGTTGGAGATCCAGCCCAGAGCCACGACATAGCCGGTATACACGCCCGGAACCATCAGCATCATGGCCACATATCTTGGTGCGGTGGCGGTGGTGGCGGCTGCGAGGATGAAGCTCGCCATGGCGACGTAGAGAGGCACAGTGACGTGGAAATAGCGTTCGCCAGTACGATCAGCATGCCAGGCGTTCAGGAATGCGGTGATGACGCAGAGGACGTAGGGGGGTGCCGTGAGCAAGAGCGACTCGATGTCGCCGTATCCGAGGGTTTGAACGACGGTGGGGAAGAAGTTCGTTACAGAGCCAGAGGCCACGATGCAGAAGAGCATGAGCATCTGGACAGGAAGGGAGTTAGCGTCGGTAGGAATAGACAGGGGAGGATAAGAGGTGGAGACATACCATGATCCACATCTTGATGTCCTTGACCGCAAGCTTGAATCCGTGGAAGAAAGTCTGCTGCTTGCTGTCCACCCAGTCGTCTTCGCCGATATCTTCGTCCAGTCGCCACACAGCAAGTTGTTTCTCCTCGTGTGATAGCCAAGGGGTGGTTCTCGGAAAGTTGGGCAACACGAAGATTGCGCCGAAAGCAATGACAATGGTAACGCATCCCTCGATGATGAAGAGCCATCTCCAAGCTCGGAGACCTGCGGTCCCGTCCATGTTCTTAGTGATGCCTGCCGCGATGAGACCGGAGAAGGCACCCGAAATGAGCGACCCTGAATATAGCATTGCCGTTCTGAAGCCCAGTTCTTTTCTGGTATACCAAGAACTTAAAAAATATAAACAACCAGGAAAGTACACCGCTTCGACGAAACCTAGGCAGAACCGAACAGCAATAAGACCGCCAAAAGATTCGACGCCGGCAGTGGCGGCGGATATGGTGCCCCAGACGATCATGGCGGTGGGGAGGTAAAGCCGAGGTTTGCCGATTTTGTTGAGGAACAAGTTGGAAGGAATTTGCATGAGCAGGTAGCCGACGAAGAGAATGCTGACAGCTGTCTGATACTGGGTGCCGTGGAGCTTCAGCTCGTCCTCGAGACCAGCGAGTCTGGCTGCCGCGATGTTGTTTCGATCAAGATAGTTCAAAATATACCTACAGAGGCGGTCAATTTCTTGTCGAGAGCAGATACCAATGCGGGACGTACATGAGGATAATCGTAGGTATAAGTCGGAAATCAATCTTTCGTACCAACGCCCTCTCCGCGATCCGGCGCTCCTCTGTACTGAGCGACTTGACATACGGAGGAGGCTCTCGCCCCACGGTCACAGGGGCCTCGACATATTCGGCGGGATCGTGCTTGACTCCATTCAATGAACTCCGGTCGGAGTCATGGATGTAGTCCTGGTGGACTTCGTGGGTGGCCATCGTAAGAAAGAATCCGGCCGTCTGTCCTGGTTGTTAAGAGACAGTGGACAGTAACAGGATTGTAGTCCAATTTCTCCTGTGAAGTTGAGGGTATTAACGTGGCCGGGAAACTAAGAGATCACGAAGCAGTCACGTCAGGATGGGCAGCACCTTCTGCGTTTCCTACCGACGGCCACATGTCCAGCACATGGAACTCACGTTGCATGCGTTCTGTATGTTACTCCGGCATTATTCCACTAAGAAAGGCTGGAAGAGCACCCCAAAGTTGCCATCGTCTCCATGACGCCTGCAAAATTGTGGATGAAGTCAGTTGTCCAGCTGCTCGACGATGCCCACAGGTGCCCGCAGAAAATACCGTTGCGCCAATGACGACACTACCGGGTAATTGGGAGCTGCATCGGTGTGGAAACTGTGTCGATCTCAGCCATCTCGTGGCCCCTTCGTCTCCGGATATTCCTCGCACTTCAGTGTTGATGGAAGCCGGGACCCCACGGCGGACACCCAGGCGGGGTGTGGCAATAAGTGGCGGTGGGGGGTGTGAGAGCCTACGAGTACGAGGACCTGGAGAAGCAGGGCGAGAGTCGACTTTTGTGGATCTGGAATGGAATGTCGAAGAGAACAAGGGCTGTAGATGGGCAGGAGATATGCAAGCCATGTTGCAGCAGAAGGAAAGTCGAACCGGCGGACATGGAAGTCGGCACGGAAGCTTGGTTCTTCGTTCTTCGTTCGCTTCCATGTAAGCCAAGGAAGCTTCGCTCTGATGCAAAGACCCTTGGAGTCTTAGGACACCAGTGGCCATGTAGCGAATGGCGGCAGGCTATTCGCAGGTTTCCAGTTGCGCTCTGAAAAGTGAATCGTTCTGTAGCTGTGAGGTTGCACTGGCAAGTGATGGCCTCTGCAAGCACCCGAGGCGTGGAACCGACGCGTTCTATTCTGTAGAGGGAGGCGATCGGCTCAGATAAAGCGCGGGTGAAGTTACAGGAGCGACTCTTGGTCGACGCAGCCTTCCGCCTCTCGTAATGGTCCATGCCTTGCAGAGAACCGAGACGAGGGCTGCCTCTAATTCGGGCGAACTTCGTGATGGTTCGTAAGAGCGACGTTGCGCATTGCTGCTGCAGCAAGCTAGGTTGTTGCACATGTGCACCGCCGCACGGCTGGGTTCTTGCTGGATGCGACTTGGTATACGACGTGATTCGATATCGATGGGAATACAAGGCACCATGGCAAGTCACTGGCTAGTTCTTGCGCTGTACGACAAGAGCGTCCAGGACAGAATAACCTAGCCAGGCGCTTAACGCCATGATATAAAGACATGAAACAGTGACGACTCACATCGCATCGTTGTCGACATTTCCATTTTTCATCATGCTAGCTTTTACTTCTTTGCCATCGGCTTCGATCATGTACAGTAGGATGGGACATCTCAAAAGACATGCTGCGTTCGTTCCACGTGCCAGTCAAACATGGCTCCTTGCAGATTCCAACCAGCAATCACTCACGGAGTTCGGTTCCACAGATTCAACGCCGCGCCATGATTAGGATACATAAGAAAAAGTCCGCTAAGATCTTAGCTACTTCCGCCGCTCGTGCTCCCCGCATTCCTGACTGACACCCGTCTGCCAACAATCGCTTCCCTGATGCTCCCAGCTTCCGAGGCAGTCGGTGTAGCATCATCGGTCATGACACTGCGATACGTGGATGAGCCACGACTCAACGTAGGTGCCAACGCCCCACCCGCTTCCGGCGGGTCATTGAAAGGTGACTCCTCGATCGGGCTGACAGGTGCTGAGTCTGAGAATGGGTTTCTGACCGTGGATGGGCTGGGTGGTTCCGGTGACGCGCCAGCAGCAACCGATCGATAAGGAGGGGGTGCTGTGGCCGTAGAAGACGGTCGAGGGATGGGGTCGGCAGCGGTGGTGGTAATGGCAGGTATTGATCGTTGTGGGCTAGGGGGCACGGCGTGCGTCACAGCGTCTCGATAGGGGGGAGCCACTTCGTCAATACTGTGCAAGCTTGGTTCGGCAGTGTGATTGCTGCCACGAGAAGCCGTGCCTGAGCGGCTGAGGACGCTGGGATCCCGGCTGCGAAGGCTGTTCGAGCTGGAGAAGCGACCGCCCATGAGCAACTCCGCGTCGAAGGAAAATGCTCGCAAATGTCTGGTCCACTTCTTCTTTCCTGCTTTCGGCGGTCTCTTCTCTGACACCTCTGCACCGGCCCGTTTCCTTCTCCTTCTGACACAAAAGAAGAACAAGAGTGCGGCCACAACGGCTGCAGCGACGATGGGTACTGCAACGGCTGCTTTGAGTGCAGGTGAGCAGGAAAGGTTGGTGCATGAGGATTTCTCCGAAACTGTGACGGGCCCATCGGTGGCACTGCTTGCAGCGTTGGTCGCTGTGTTGGTTGCGTAACTGTTCAGACTCGGGGTTGCAGTGTCTGAAGCTCCTGGCGTTGAGGATACGAGGGTAGCAAAGGTCGTAGAAGACTGTTGTGACGAGCCGGCATCACCAGAGACGGCTGAGGTCGACGCAGGGGAGTCAGATGTTGAAGCTGGAGTGGCAGACGTGCCAGTGTTGAATCGACCGCCAGTGGACTCGGCAAATTCGCTGGACATGGACGACATAATCTCGCCCAGACTCGCCGTGTTGAACGTCTGGGTCGCTCCCGTGAAGCCAGCGCCTTCAGGCATGTTGAACGTGTTATCTAGAGAGAATGTCGGGTTGAACGATTGGGTCAATGAAGGTGCGAACGAGTGTGAGGGAGACTGCAGATCTCGACGGGCTACACGAGGCCCCAGGGCCGGGAACAGTTGAAGGTTTGGGAGATCCAGAGTGAAGTCGACCCCGCGAGAGGCGAGGACCACGACATGTAAAGGAACAAAGGTTCGGAGGGAAGGGTGGCAGGACAAGGCCCCCAGGATTCCGAAGTCAGCGGACCGACTCCAGTCGTGGCAAGCGAAAGTGAGTTCGGAGGTACAGTCGAGCAGTTCGGGCTCAGCGTGGCCCGGCTAAGCACCCTTTTTCAGGCTCACGGGCTCAGCGTCCGCTTGGAAAAGGGCCAGGAGAGGATGCGTCACGGTATGCTGCGGGTTGCAGGATTATAATTGAAGGGTGTCGCTGAAGGATGAGATACGAGGTCCGGATCAGCGAGGCGCAGTGGGTGAGAAACTGTTGGTTGCGGCGAGAGAGAACAGCAAGAAGGATGCTTTACTTAACGGGGCTGACCGAAGGATCATCAAGGCGGAATAGCGAAGACAAGGCACGCAGGCACGCAGGCACGCAGGTACTTGACCATGCACTAAACTGCACCAAGCGAGGAGCGAGAGACACGGAGCATGAAGCGTCAAGCCCTCGATTGGCAAGTCGCCCTCCTGCCCAGACACAAGAACGTGCGGCGAACCAAGGAATCTCCTGGGTGTCGCATTGGGCGCGAGACCTCATTAGAGGTCCTTGGCTCAGTCGCTGCTGAATCTATGATTGGTGGATGCGATTTTGGCGTCACCGAGCTAGTACTCTCTCACATTTAGCGCCTCTAAAGCATACCTTGGCAGCCGCCATCCCATTCAAGGCCAACGGACATCCGAACGCCAGCTTCCCACAGCTCCCACTTGGCCTCACCATTCTTTCTTCTTCGCAACCTGCTGCAGCTCGCCTATCGCACAACTCCAGCCCCAGCCCCGACAGCCGAATCAGGCCTGTCGCTGCTTGCTTCTTGGCTCTATGAATTCGTGGTGTCTAGCTGCAGCCTTCAGCCTTGGCTATAAACCGCGCTGTGGCCGCTCAAAGACCGCTCAACCCGCCACAGGAGATGTGAACCGAAGGTGAAGATCTTCACATTGGACATGAGAGTAAGACTCAAAATACACTAGCATAGGTCCCAGATGAATTGCGCAAGCAGCCCGCCAGGAACTCCGTGCGCTGCCATCTTCAGACACATCGCACCTGGCTTCAGGCAAAAGAAATATCGGACTGACTTGCCTGCCTGCATGCCTGCGCGTTGGACAAAAGTTGCAACATGCACCCAGCGCCAGCCATCACCAGCCTTTTGGGCATGGGCGGCCGCATCTGGCGCAAAACGCAACCAAGTGCCGGAACAGAATCTATTAAAAGCTGCAGATGGCGTCAAATCTTCTTGTCCGCTGCCCGTTGAAGATCAGCTCACTCCACTTTCGGCACGTGGCAGGTACTTCATTGGACGGAAGTCACATGACACGGAGCCTGTAAGCTGCGACTGGCCGACCTCCGATTCAACGGCCTGAGACATGCTGCAACACCGTTCATCATCACTTCTAACGCCTGCCACCTTTTATTCCTGTATTAACCGAATTCAGCATTTCGACTCATGAAAGGGCCTGCCATGGGCGTGCTGATACACCGCCTAAGGCCCTGTCGGGCATTGGGCCGAGCAATGACGTACCTTATTTTACTGCTGGTGGTGCTAGTGTCGAACGGGCGCCGACTCGAAACCCTGCGGGAGACGCCCTGCGCTTTTCGTTGTCCTCTGACCCTTCTCTGAACCAAGGATCTTCAGGTCTTGCATGCAACCCGGATAAAAGGTCCCGGCGAGATCTTAGCGGATTCTCACAGGTGTACGGAGCACTCCGTACACCGTACGAGTTACGAATACTGGTAGATACTCCGTTTTGATGGAAGCAAAGATGGCACCTCGATTGATACACAGTACATACTCGTTATGTTGCACTGCATTTTCACCCCCAGGTGCCAATCTTAATTCATGGAGTCTGGTACGACCTGTGATATTGGAGTACTCCGTACGGGACATTTGGACGCGGACCAGCCACCCTGCAACGAACATTTCTTCAGGGCTAACCGAGCCGGAGAGCCCAGTGTTTGGCGAACAGCCTCAGCCTTGCTTCAGCTCCCACGGCAGGTCGTCCAACTCGTTGACCCACACGTGATTTCTACCACTATCGCCATTGGTCGAAGGAGTGCCCTTTCAATCTCATGCTGGTCACATTGAAGAGCCTACGGACTACACATGTCGGGGTTGTTTTATCAGATGCCCGCATTTACAAGTCAACTGTCCGAGGCTCCTGTGTGGCCGACTTTGAGCGCCATCGCTGGTATTGAGTACCCTCGACGGATTCGAGAGCCATTCCATGGAACATGGCGCGGAGGTCGCCAATACTGTCAACGAAGTGGGGAGTACGTACCTGGTGAACTCGGTACAAGTCTTCTCCCGAGCGAGTCCGGCTCGTCCATCCTTCTACGCATGAATGTGCAGTAGGTGGCACTGCGGCCACACTTCGATTATGTCAAAGCGATGGCCGGCAACCCATCCAGGTTCAGTGCTATTAAGGGGCGGTACGGAGCTAAGCCCACCATGTTGAAGACGTCAATTCCTTGGTCGAAGGCATCATAAGGATAGTCATCACGAATCTGTCATCGGATGTTCCGTCCATTAGTTTGACATGTTGGTCAACATCGGGTGTCGAAGGGTATGGGGCTTCCAGGTAACAATGATGTTCCGAGGACCCATTTGCAGCGCATTTCGAGCAATACCAACATAGATGGGCGCTTGAAGGATTGACCTAAAACCCGGGCGAAGCCAAAGGCCGCTACAACAGGTTAGTGCTCACATACCTACCACTGACAGTGGCAGATGACGCGCGAATAATCCATTTGGTGCAGGAAAACAGCCGCCCTATCTTTTGCAGCAAGCCAACATAGGCCACCTTGGCTCGACCACCCTCAACATACTCCAGATTTGGTGGAATGGCATGATCGGCTTTGGTTGATATGACTATCTCAGCAGGACGGAAATAGAGCACAGGACCAGTCGCCTCCGCTCATGCCATGGTCCTCACTTCAAAACACCAACTGGTACCCTCACTCCTGATATTGGTTTTCGCTTCTCTGTCCTTCCACGCAGCTAGCTGATGGCAGCTATACTGCTTTTATATCCACCAGTTTGAGCTCACTAAATCAATTCCACTGCAGCGGTCCAATACCTTTCATCTCTTGAAGTCATTCGGGTTAAGAGTAGTTATCAGGGAAAGATCGGGCACTGACCTCCGCACGACAATGCTGTCCGAGCCCCATTGACTGCGCCACCGCCATCTAGTGGGCATGTCACTGGCCAAGGACACAAGATGCTGTGTCGAGTTTCTGTTCTCTGCCGTCACTTTCCTCTCTGAACTAGATGCAAAGAGAGAAGGTAATAATAGGTAAAGGGGTAGTAGCCGTCTTCGATGTCCCTTATCGGGGTCCGTCGTGGATTTGCTTCCTTGGACCAGAGAAAGACCTCAGCCTATCCTCAACTCTCATCTATGTGGCGACTGTTTAAAACGAGCACCGTCCGCACCGAGACTCCACCTTGCCTGAGTCCCAAGCGATAGCGACAGCTTCAAATTCGTATTGAATTGAGCTGTCACGCTGTCCAGACGAAGTCCTAATTGCCGAGAAGCTGTTTCGGTGGAGTCTAGGTTCCAAGCTACCGCACAGCGCGTGTGCGGTCGTCCTCTTGAATCAAGGTAAGCCTAAGTCGACGAGCAGATCTCTACTTTTGGACACCGGCTGCCTCGTGCGATTATCGATGATGAGATCCACATCAGAACCTGTGGTCACCACGCCTCAAAACATGGCGTGCATGTGTATTGCCCAGCAAGGCATGAAACTTCCCGAATCTCGGAGTTTACAGCCTCTCCTGCTAGATATATGCTCTTAATATTCCACTAGGGCGCTACCGTGCTGGCTTTCTTGCTCTCCCGAGTTTCGTTCACGGTCGGGAATTCACCTTGGTGGCATCATAGCTTTTGTCATTCTGCCCGCAAGGTCCGAGGGCCATAACACTTTGTATACTGTTTCCTCCAGCCCTCCGGCTTCCCGCCATCATATCAGGGGCCTCCCTTCTGGCTCCGGGGGCGTCAAAGTTGGAGGTCCCGGGTTTGTTGCGCTGAAGAAACGAACCTCGTTAGAACCAACGCTCTAACTTCTTATCGTAGGTTGTCTTCCCGGTACACTCTCCATGGACTGGGATACTTTACGTTGAGACTCCTGTTGATCACCTTGAGCGCGTCGCCCTAGCCAGGCGAGTCATTCCCCCAAGCAACAGGACGTTGGCTTCCCCGGAAACCCAGCCTGAGCGTCCTTATCCGGACCGTCCGCTCCGACACGTGCGATCGAGACACAGACACCTCGTACACCGACTTCAACTATTCCATCTCGCAGCAGGGTCTGACCGTCGATGTTATCCGCGAGGAGACTGTAAACGAGCACCACGCCAGTCAGGCGTACCGTCCGCGACGAGTCCAGCGTCAATGATGCTGTCCAAGAGACCGTGGAAGTACAGGTATTCCAGTGCATTTGTCCGCTGTCACCTAGGTGGCTGTGAGTCAAACCCATTTGTGCTCACCTACTTCAGGATCGAAGACAAGACTGGCCATGGCATGACGTGCCATGACTCGTCTTGACTTTCCCTAATTACCATATCTCATTAGCTGTGAACCTAGCAACAGCTCGCCGCGGCCCAGCTAGGATCTACCGCCCGAATCTGACAGCTCCCCGGAGGAATGCATGCCAACAAGATAATCGCCGTCACATTCGCTTCTGCAGCCCTGTTCTTTTGTCCCCGGACGGCCGACTCCAAGTCTACGTTACTATCCACGCAGGTCCGTTCGACGGCTACACACCCCAGACATGTACGCCTCAAACGCTGTCTCTCCGACCATGACCTGTTCGCTCTCTGACGCCGTATATGGCTAGCGCGACCGTGCAATATACGGCACCGGACCGACTCTTCCACGCCTCGAACGCTTCAAACGGTCCCGGTCTCGACGTCCGAGGTGTCCAATGAGACCACGGAGGCAACCTCGCAGGTCTTCCAGCTCGCGGCTTCCACCTGGGTTGGGTAAGTAAGCACGCGTGCCTGGCTGGCGAGGCGAGAGACACAACGGCAGCACAGATCGGGGGAAATTGAGAAGAGAGACAGACAGAGTGAGAGGGCGCTGAGGGACAGTATTCCAGCGTGAAAAGCTCCAAGGGGATACCTAACTCAATAAATAATCCTCACGTGGCATCAAACGATGCTCTAGTCCTCTTCGCTCATCTACAATGTTCTTTCTCGATTTACGCCTGGTTGCATCCTGTTGGAGGGCAGCCAGCCTCGGAGTGAGATACTTCGATTGATTAGTTCGAGAACTATCCGCTGGTCGCAATGGGCTATCACGCCGCTACTACACCCCACCTTTGGGAAGTGTAGGCATCATCCTAATAGCAACACCCCCAATCCACATATATAACCATCCCATGCTCGGTTAACAGACGTTCGGTGAGCCAAGCCACCTATACCATACCTCATACCATCACTTCACGAATAGCTTGGCTTCGTACCTAGTGGCACAGGTGGCGGCGCTACACCCATTGCTCCAATACTCCCATGCATATTAGCCGGCTTTTTCGGAGGCGGCGGAGGCGGCGGTTTCCGAGATATCGAAGCCGCAACCCCGGGACTCTGTGGTGGAGGTATGACGGAGCTTGCTTGCATCGGCTGCTGCGCCACGTATGCAGTTCCATTGCCTCCGTTCGGCGCGTTTTCTGACGTAGGTGATGGGGAACTATGTTTCTCGAGAAACGAGTTCAATCGGCCGGTGACGTTATACTTCTTGTTCCATTCGTTGGCGCGATTGCCAGCAGCATCGATCGAGTCCTTGTGACGTTCACGGAATGAGTTTGCGGTGCGTACAGCCGATGTGGCGTCTGCGGCGGAGACTGTGGATGGGTCTTTGTACGCGTTTTGGGCCGTGCGCATCGCGGACTGCTTTTCGGCCCAAGTTGTTCCATGGTCTTGTGGTTGTGGTTGCACCGGCTGAGTGTAGCTTGGTTGAACGGGGGCAGGCGCCGATACAGGAGAGGGCGATTGGACGGGAGTAACGAAAGGAGGGGTCACAGTCTTTAAGCTGCTTGCGCTTGCGCTTGCACCTGGGCCCATACGAGCGAAGCGGGCCTGGAGTTCGGAGAGCTGGTTTGTTGCCGGCTGGGCGTTCGTGGGCGGACTAGTGGGCTGATTTGTTTGGCTCTGCTCGTTGCGCCAGGGGTTTGAGGGCTGGTTAGACCCAATACCAAGGGCCGGGACCGAGACGCCTGAGTGTCCTAATCTATTGACGGCAGCTTGATTAATCCCGTAGCCTGTACTGGGTTGCGCTGGTATGGCAGCTGGGGCCGAGTCGTACGCAGGCGGAGAGGGAGAGTTAACCACGGGCGGAGGAGTGGGTGTAGAAAACGTAGGCTGCCGAGAAGGTAGCCTTGGTGGTACCCTCGGTTGCTGTCTGAGCGGTCCTGGTTGCGCGGCGTCGGGACTTCTATCCACGTGGCGGTGGACAGGCGGCGGCGGTAGATGATCTGTCTTCAGTCCTGTTCGGTCTGCCCTATAGGGCAACGGAGGGCCAGCGTTTCTCTTTTGCTCTGAGATCTCTTCCTCTGTAGGTCCGCTGGCTACTGTGTTCACGGTTGACATCTGATCCGGACGCAAGGGAGCACCCCATCCTGAAGTTTGAGGCGTGATCTCGTTCGGCAGCGCAGCTCCACCGTGGTAGTTGACATTCTTTGGAGGCGGCCCAAATGAAGCTGGGTCTTTGAGACTAGACAGAGGTCGGGACACGTGAGTGTCTTCTTGCTTGTGGGGATCTACTTTCTTGCCCATCCAGCCGGCCTGCTCAGCACTTCAGCATTTCTGTATTGGGAGACAGTCAGCCACTGACCACTTGATTGATGCCCTTAAAGTCGCCTCTCCAAGACTCCTTGCCTCCGTCCCGACCCTTAGGATGCCACCCCTCCTTCACAATCCCTCTGAAGCCGCTCATCGTGGGGAGAGCCGGAAATGAGAGCTTGTGTGCTCTTGGACGTGCCCTGTCCTGGGCAAGGAGAGTGAGGTTCGAATCAGTGAGGATAGGGCTAGAGCAAGACGGGCTCACGATATTTGTCGTCTGAAATAGGTGTCGAGGTTGCAATTGCGAGTGAAGTTGCGATGAAGAGCAGCGGGCACTCTATGAATGAGTTGGCGCAAGTCGACTCGTTCACTGACGTCGCAGGCCAAGCCCGATAGAGACGCCAAGCCTAAAGTCTGGCGCTTTCCCTATTGTGGCCTAGTGCAACCGGACTCGGTGCAGTGACTAGGACCTCCTTTTCAAGTGGCAGCCTTGCGAGAGACTTGCAGGGTTCGAACAAGTCACAGAACGGCTTTGGGGACTCGGGGAAAGGAATCAATTAATTTCCCACACGGTGCAGGACAGCGTCCGTGCTTCCTGCTCAGTGTTCCACCAAAAGTCGGAAATGGGAGAAGCCCTCCCGCTCCAGCAGTTCTACCGGTGCCAGACTAAATGACATCCAACCCAGTCCAGTACTAAGGAACCACCTGCGTGAATTGCCCCTCCAATGACTTGCTCAGGTCAAACTTCCCAACTGAGGGTCGCCGTCGATTAGAAATTCTGGATTCAAGTCGAATGCTGAAATCCTTCTGCTGGCCCCAGTCTCCAAGCCAAGATCAACATGTATGCTCTTTGATTGCCTCCCTACAATCATCCTCCAGATGATTGTTGCCATGCGCCGAACACCTTACTTGAAAGCCAATTCATGACTGAAATGTTATGCAACAACAAGCTTTTTTAAATGTACATAGGTCCTCGAGGTTGAGAAGAGCCTCCGCCGAACGATGTCATGCTGGTGTCTAGCGACAAGGACAATGCTTTGCTGCGCATGTGCTGCAAGGGTCGTAGAGTTCGTGAATGTTTATCAGTAAACGCGTATCTTTGACCACTTCTGCCACGGTGTGACCCACGTCAAGAAGTCATACGCTTGAAGTTGCCAAGCCCGACGACTCTGCCGTGGCACTAGAAAAAGTGTGTGTAGACCTTGGATGACTCGTGAACCTCCATCTCCTATTACCAGTCAGAAAGAATGTATGTCTCCAAGAATAAATTTACTTACCATCTTGAAAGTGTTGAGTTCCTCTTTGATCTGCTGTGCGAGCATCGGAGTCAATCGATTGCACGTTGCTATCTCGCCGCGGCGATCATATTCTCCACTGGGCCAAGTGTCGTGGAATTGAATCCGTGGGCTGAATGATATGTTGCGCATCAGGGTCTGGGGTGTCTCGGGGGTATTCTTCGAGTCTAGGCTGCCAAATCTATCCACAGTGAAGTAGTCATCAGGGTCATTACTCTCTTGGATTGTAATAGAGTCAGTCCGACGATGTCCGGACCGAGGAGGTTCGTCAGCAGGAGTGCTGGGCGCACTCGATCTAGGCGAGTCGTTGATATGCGGGATCTGTGGCAGGTTGAAATCTGGGACCTTGAAGTCGTAGGGTTTCGCCTTCGGGGATGGCTGATTGGAATCTGTCCGCTTGAGGATTCCTTTCTTAACGGCAGCAAGCACATCGGCACGCTCTTTTTCCGTGCCAACAATGCTGGGTCGCGAGCGTGTATCACTCGATACAGTGCCGCTTTCAAACGAGAGCTTTGTGTCGACTGAATTTTGCTCCAGCTTGGGGAATCCTGTCCCACCTCCTGGTTGGTCACGAGGATTGACGTTGACATTGACATTTTCTCTTTCGGCCTCGACAGTAACCATAGACACCTGAGCTAAGCTCGCTTGGTTGATTGGAGCATCAGCTGCGGGCACGCCGACCACCGACTTGGGCCGGAACAGACCGACAAGAGATCGAGTTCCTTTCTTCACCCCTTTGCCCATCTTACGGAGCATCACCGAGGCTGAAGAAGCCGTTGAGGATATCGATAGATTGTCAGTTGAGCCAGTAAAGAAGTTGCCTTGGCCTGAGTAGATGCTCTCGCCCAACCCTGCGGCCTCTTGCTTCTCTGCAATACGAGCTTGTTCGGGCTCCAGCTCATCTTCATATTTTGAATGCCTCTTGGAGGTGGTGGCCGAGTCCCTGTTGGCCACACTCTTCTCGAGGTTGTGTTGCGCAGTTGCTTTCCTAAGCTCTGCCGCACTGCCGAATGAGAAGGCCCTACGTAACTTCGATTTCGATTTCTTGGCATCCTTCTTGCTGACAGCCGCGAGCTGTTCGGCAGCCAAGCTGGTTGTGGACATCGCCGGCGGGGGTAGAGTGGTAGGAGGTATTGGGCGATTGTCATCGGTGTTGTCGCTTGTCATGTTCATTGGTCTTGATAGGGGGGAAGGCTGGCGGATGCTGGAATCTCCAGGTCGGGAAGGGGCCGCAAGTCTTGGTTCTTGTTTTGGAGAGGACACCGGGCTACCGGCCGCTGGGGACTGAGCCTAAAAATGGTCAGAAACAGGTGAACTGTATTGTGGGAAGATACTCACAGATCCAGGCCTCGACGATCGATTCGACTTCGACGAATTGATGCTGTCAGAGCTCGAGGTTTGTCTATGGTGATTCGGTCGTTGAACAGGCGTTGTAGAAGGTGGGGCCGTTTGTGCCGAATCAAGGAACGTGTTAGGATGAGGCGAAGCCGTTTCTTGCGGATCAGTTGAGTGGTTCAAACCTGCTGTTTGAATGCTGCCAAAACTGCGTCTTCGATATCTTGCAGCCAACTCAGGTGGCTGCGGCCGGGCTAACTGGAGGTCGTCTGCACTGGGTTTCTTATTTTGCACCGGATTGCCGTACGTAGAACTTCGGTGTGATTGTTGAGAACTCGAACTTAGCGAAGGTGTGCTGTTTGACTGAAGAGGATGATTGTAGAGTGAGCCAACTGCAGCCATGCCAGAGCCTGACGGCGGAGCGGATCCCCCAGCAGCTCGGTTCAGACCGATTTCCCCTTCGCTCCTTCGAACAGTTCGTCGATAACGATCAGGAGATGGTTTGGCTGAATTGAGATTTGATTGAGGTGGCGGCATCAAGGGCTCAGAGGTTATGATAGGCAGACCCAGCGACAGACGATTTCCAGCATCGATCCGTGGAAGGCCAGCGGGTGAGGTAGGTTGTGAGGAAGGGGAAGCACCTGGGTGAGGAGCTTTGGGGGACGAGATGGATCTACCCGAGTTGAGTGCGAGAGGACGAGTGTTGATGGTATTGGGCAATTGCGGTGTAGATGTGAAGGCATAAGGAGGAGCGATGGGCCCACTGGCGGGCATGCCCCTATAACCAGTTGCTGGCATGTTATATCGAGTCGGCTGCTGGTGGTTCCTCATCTGGCTGTGCGATGCTTGTGAAGAATAGCCCCCTGAGGAAGAGGGCCGCCCTAGCATTGAGACCGTTGTAGTTTGAGGAGGCAGCGTCTGCACCAAAGCAGCCATTTTTCAGATTTTCTATCAGTTGTGCCTCAGCACAAGATGTTGCTGGGGGTGGATTCGAGGTTCGTGTTTCGACAATCTCGGTTCGGTGGTGGGGGCTCGAAGAGGGAGAATCCCTGATTTTTCAAGTCAGAGATTGACTGCAGGCCCGAGTCAGTATGTCATTATCACCATAGACCCATTCGATCTGGGATCAATGTGAGATACACACCTTGATGTTGTGATGTTTTTCAAAGTGTACAACCGAGTCCCGGCATCACCACATGTGAATACCTGACTGATTGATTTGGGATCCAATGGTTGGGGGACGGCGGTGATCGAGTCGAGCGTCAACTGAGCGAAACGAAGGTTGATTAAAGGATGTGAGTGGAATCGTTGTCGACAGTCCAAGATGAAGCGAAGGGCAGGGAGAACTTGTCTCCCAAGAAACCTGGCAGGCAGCAAAGCCCGACAGCTAACAAACGAATGTTACAGCTGCGGCGCGTGTACAAGGTATTGGGCAGAGGAAGAGGCGAGCAACCGAAGACGGTGACAACAACGGCGAAAAGACGGCGTCGATGGGTACAGATAGAAGGAAAACTGTATGAAGTGATGAATGAATTGGGAGGGAAGGAAGTTCCTGGTGCAGTTTGCAGCGATTGATCTGAAGATTGACAATTGGCAATTGGTGCGGAAGGAGAAGGCCCAAGCATCAGCGTTCAGGAGAAACAGCAGCGAGAGTGGTCGATGCACCCACAGGAGGGGAGCGTTCTTGAGATGGGTCTAATGCCTAGTGCAGATTCTTGTTAGTGCGCGTTCAAGGGTGACGGCGGTGCTGCCCAGAGAGAGAAGGGAACACGCGTTCTGCCCGTCTGCCCGTGACTGCAGTGCAGCGCTCCAGTTAAGGTTAGGCGCAAGCCTTCTACTGCCTGGCGCCCGCACTTCCTTGCTGCCGTGCCCTTAAACCTTGGAGGCCTGGCCCTTGCTCGCGCGCCTGGAATGCACCCAGCTCAAAGAATCTACGCGCAACGGAGTCACGAAGTCATGATAGAGGCGAGCGACTGCTCCCTTCATTCCAGCCAATGGCCTCGATCAGTTTTATGTTTCGGGCGATGCCCGCTCGTTAGATGGGCCGATGCACACATCTACAGAGGCTGACACCAATGCAGCGACACCTTGCGTGTTTCTTACTGGCGGCTTTGAGCCGTCATCAGTCGCGGAGCACCACGGACTCTCACAGCTGGTCCTCGCGTACGGGGTACTGTTAATATCTATATCAGCAGTGGTTTGGCAAGTCCGTACTACTGCATTGTCCTTGCAATCCACGCGCAGACCCTTGCACGAGAGCTTCGAATTGCTCGCATGATGCTGACGGTCTGATATGTCTTTATCGCCTCCCTCCCGAGCCAGACGCCCACAAATAGAGAAACAAGTTGGCATGCTGTCTTGAGAATTGACATAATCATTACTTTGCTTTGTATATTATTGTATAGTCAAGCTAATGCATTTATGTACCTTCGGCAATTTCCGGAGAGTAAAGTCTGAACCTGCTTGAGACCTTGTCTGTCAGTTGTGAACCATGGATATTTCACCCAAAGGCCAGGGGCGGCATCAACTCTACCTATTTATGTTGCGTGCATATCGGGCGCTCCTTAATAGGCTGAGTAACCGAACAACCGAAACAAGTTCAATGCTGATCACGCTTAGAGCGAGCGGGCCAGGCTTTTCTTGGTTAAGCTGGGCCCCGCAAATATCACGCCTACAGATCGCTCCCGGCCTGGCTGCGCATCCTCCAGATTGCTCGTCGAAAAGAGATGTGTCGGCGGTTTAGAGTCGCTCAGGCCTTCCCAGGTTCAAGGGGGAGATCATTTTCCGCATGTGCTACTCGCGTACTCCGTACACTTGTGCAACTGTTACGAGGTATCCTGCTTTTAGGGACCGGGAGAATGCAGTTCCGGCAGTTATACACGTCATACAAGGATACGATCGTGCCTGCTGCTGTTCGACCGTTACTCTGACTATGTCCCCTGTGCCCCCATCGATGCCGCCTTACACGGGCCCTAGACGACTGATACGAATTTGTTCCAGGCAGGAAGCCCCCGGGACACAGCTCCACTCCGGCGTTGCGTCACTTGTGCTAAAAGTCTTACGGAACTTTCTCACCAACCAGCGACAGGCTTGGAACTGCCATCTTTTGCTCGTGATGGAGTTGAAGAGCTGCTTCGAGAATGCTTCGTCGTCTGCTCTGAGATTGTGCAACAGCCTACGGGTTCCGATAAATGAACCGCCAGTAGAATCTTGTCCAACGGCGAGGAGTACCTCTCCACTGATATCGGAGGTTCCAGATCAGCTACGGAGTACACAAATGCCACATGCACACCGACTTGACTCCGCGATCCCCTTCCCCTCTCACATGCCACACGCAAGCATCAGGCCATGTTGCATGCGTTTCCCGAAAGCTGCTGAACGCATGCTTCAAGACCCCTTAAGTTAACAAATGAGCCCACCCAGGCCAGCAATGAAAATCTTACGTGCGCAGCTCCGACATTCCTGAACCCCGCTTGACTCAAACTTTGAATTTCGGTGGACTCCTGTTGCCCCATGATTCTATATCGCCGACACGGGGGCACTTGGGCAACGACCACGCGTCGAGCGAACTTAAATCATGGTTTTCTTCCACTCTCAGCTGCATCTTCTGGCCGGGAAAAGAGGGTTCTTTTGAAGTATGGAACTATTGGCGATCATGTGCGCCCGTCCCCCTGCGATATCGTCCATGCAGCGTTCAGGCACCGAAGGCTTATGGCCAACCAATTTGTCCGAACAAGTCTTTGCACGATGCCCCGCGAGGAAGGAGCTTTTCGAAAAGGAGGGCGACAGTGGTCTGCGGCTGGCCAGAAGCTCTCAACACTTTGGTTGAAGTGATCATGATTCTTCTTGTTACGACTGGACTGATTCGCTGGGAGAATCCTCCTCTTCAAGGCCCGAAGCAATATTCATCCTGTGGCAGTCCGAGGAGGACAATGCCTTTGTAGAATGCGGAGAGAGCATTCTGTTGGGATGGTGACGCGGACATGCACAACAGCTCTAGCTTTCGATTCGGATCTCTTTATTTTCCGATGCTTTTGCTTTCACCGTTAGGTGTAGGTGTGCCGCTCCGATTCTGGAGTCCGCGATTTGCCACTGCCAATTTTTTATCGTTCTCGACTGGTCACCGAATGCTTTTGGAGAGAAGGTAAGAGTTTCTATCACACGGCTTTCTGTCCATACAAGAGCTTTATTTGCCGAGTCTCGGCACCTCGATTGAGCAATTCACCATCTAGGCAGGTCGATGAACCCTATGGATCGTTTCGTTCGAGTCGATCTTTGATGAACGAAGAACTAAACTTGCAGGACTGAACCAATTAGGAAGTGTATAAGGCGCTCTCAAACATCACAACACTGCAACTGCGGCTTGACAACCCTTGGGTGCCTGGCAACGCCAGATGCTCGGTGGATATGGAGTCAAGATGCACTTAGTTGTCTTCCGCTGGCGGAGGTTGGGTTTCGCGTTATTGCTGTCAAGGGAAGCGGGAGTCTAAAGTATAACCAAGATCTTGCTGATGCTTATCCCGGGCATCCAGATCTCGCTAACCGTGCTCGTCCGCTCCCGCTTTGGCAAAATCTTAGCGCTAGAGCCTGTCCCTGAGTCCTGCACGGCCGTCTTTGGGGAGGAGGTATTTACCATGGATCAAATGATGTTGCTTCTGATATTCGAGACCCAGTCAGTTACAACCTTGCAATAACTCAGGCTTGGACCTTATCTAAGGCACTTGATTACTACGTCCTTGCTGCGACATCATCGGCTACGAAACGAGAACTGTGAGATCCAAGACGCTCCTCGTGCAATGAACGAGAAGATCATTGTCCTTGACCAATAATCGAACCGTACCCCTATGTCAAAAATCCTTAAATCTGCCTGCCACTAGATTATTCCTGTCTCCAACCACCTGCAGACATCTTGCAACGCCAATGTATTGACCGCCACATGGTTACAGACGTCTGGGCTATCTGGATTACCCTGGATTACTCCGCAATTAGATCTCCTCAAGGATTGCCAACACCAGGATCAAGCCAGAAAGGACAAACACGACTGCAGAGTAAAAATCAACGATTCTTCGTAGGTCCGCCTTATCTCTCCGCAATGGTAACCAGTCTGAATCCGCTCAGGCTGTTTCAAATACAACGGCCGACCACACCGATGAGCTCGCACGTGCCCCGCCCAACACGCTTGTCTGCTGTACAACCAAAGAGCAGGTGATCCCCTAGACAGCAGCTGGGTTACAAGCACTGCCCCTTCGAGTCGTTACGGGGGGAACGTTCGTCGGACCTTCATTCTCGGGTGACTTGATTGTCTGGCTGCAAGCATCGCTTCCTAAAACAGATTTTGGTAAGATGCGGCGACGTGACTTACCGCCTGTTGAGCATCGGCGTTACCGTCGCACAGCGACACCAGGAACCCGGAGAAGCGGACCTGTTCAACTTCCCTGCTGTAACAGGGACGTCCGAAGGAAGACCGTGATGGAACTGTCGCATCGCACGACCAAACCCAACAACGACGTGCTGAACTCGTGGCTTAGGTGATACTCACGAAGGGAAACACAGGGAAAGACTCTGACATGCAGACCTGTCAAGTCGGCCCAAAGGCTTGTCCGCCGGTCACACCACGAGGGGTATCGTTCTTTGGGCCATCAGACGAAGTCGCCAAGCGTGTCTCTGTTTCAGCGCTCATGATACGTTTCTTCACTCTGCCAGGTTCCGCAGATGATGGAGGCCCAGGATGTGATGCGAGACTCGGTCCGAGCATGCCCGTCTCTTATAGTGGAGGGCATTGACCTTCGCCGCGGCCGTATATTTAATGGCAAAGCACAGAACTGGCGGTAGGTGGGTGATCGGCGCGTGATTGGTGGGTTGAGGTGG
The DNA here is from genome assembly GCF_000585515.1 of Cladophialophora yegresii CBS 114405. Taxonomy (NCBI): domain Eukaryota; kingdom Fungi; phylum Ascomycota; class Eurotiomycetes; order Chaetothyriales; family Herpotrichiellaceae; genus Cladophialophora; species Cladophialophora yegresii. Next base: position 680,536 of record NW_006913046.1, read on the forward strand.
GCAGTGCGGGGGGCTTCCTGATTACGTACGCTGCCGATTAGGCTCACCATCCAAGCTTTTCGCCGCCCGCGTTGCCAATATTCCCTGGTTGGACTAGCCCCTTTTGGAGCATACCGCGAACGAACCGTTCTGTTGGGAGCGTGAGGCTATGCTGAAGGAAAACTGACCATGTAACCGTTCGCGGTTCTAACCTGGAAGAGGTCGAGTCTCTACAGCCCTTGTCGATCATAAAGATCAAGGCGACGCATATAAGAAGGGGTTGTCGCTGTGCTTCAGAAGATCGCATCTCAAGCCCCAGCGCAATCGTACTGTACAATAAGTCATCCTCCATCTACAAGATACTCTCCCTTCGTGCAAGGTTGAAGCTATTTCCGCATCCCGCTCCCCAAAGTCCTGTTACGAGTCTTCCTCAAGCACTTCTTTCCATGCCTATCATAAGTAGGCTGACCAAGGGTGTTGGCGCGGCCATCGGTGCGGCGTCGGAGGTGATCGCCGACCACAAGAAGAAGGCAGCCAGAGAGCGCGGAGTGTCACCGAACCCCGCAGTCCAACACGAGACCGGGGAGAGTTCGCGCCTAACGGCTCCAACGCTTCCCACAGGGCATTCTTCGGAAAAGAAAAGCCCTTCTGACGCGGAAGAAGACGACGATTCTTCGAGTATCAGCAGTTCTGCTCTGGCTAATGACAATGCCGAATGGGCCCTTGATGAAGCCGCAGAAGAGCTCGAGCAACCCCCACCGTCATACGAAGAAGCAGCAGCTCCACCGGCTTCAGACCAGGACGTCGCCCGGGCTTTCGTGGACACGCACCAGCTCTCAGCTCTGCCCTCCGTGAACATCAAACCACTACCATGCCCCGTCATACTCCCGCAGCGCCGACCGAAGGATCAAAGTCGAGGTTTTGTGCGCGCTTACGCCCCTTTACTCGGCGAGTGCGCGGGCATTGACCAGAAGACCTTTATCGACTTCATCAACGACCTTGACCGCGCCTCCAAAGCCAGCCCGGTCTTCGACGTGATCAATCTGGCTTGCTTCGCCGCGGGATTCGTGCCCAGCCCCATCGCCATGGCCACCACCATCGCTGTGCAAGTGGCCAGTCATACTGCAGAGGAGATCCAAACACGCCACCGCGGAAACACCTACCTCGATCAGATCAACGAATCTCTCTTCAAGCCACGTGGCCTATACTGCATGATCATGACCTTCAAGCCCGACAGCCCGCATGAGCCGCTCCTCGGGGTAGACCTCTCGAGCGTCAGCGCGGCAGACCAAGCCCTCGCCAAGGCAACCTCGATCCCGGACTCCGCGCTGAAACAAAAGCTCGCCAAACTCCGCCTCGCCTCGGGCGTCAGCAAGGGCGAGCTTTCCCTTCCCGAGTCCGCGCCCCTGATCTACCCTGCCATCGACGCAGCCGCAGTATCAGCGCTCAACTCAGCGGAGGGTTCCTCCGGCCCCGCCCAGAGCGACCCACCACTCTCACGACGCGCCCAGGACAAGCTCCGCGCTACGGGGGGTTTCTTGGCAAGCTATCTCGACCGTCGTGCGCAGGCGAGCTACGCCGGGATGCACCCGGACAGCAAGCTCGCGGTGCCTTCTCCGGAGAAGACGTTTGCCTCTCGATTCAGCGATCCGAATCACCCGGCCAACTCGGGCACCATTCTCGGGCTTCTTACTGGTGGGCACTTCGACCCGAAAGCCAAGAAACGGGGGCGGCGAGCTCAGAGAAGGGCACACAAGAGAGGATACGAACTGAGCCCATCAGATGTGAAGAATGCGGAGATGGGCCGACTGCCGAAGCGAAGACAGGGCGTGATCAGGAAGGTATTACAAAAGGACATCTTGTACTTGACGGTGGTCAATCTGCCGAGTGAGGCGGAGATGAGGGAGATCATGGGCGAGCTGGAACGGGTGAAGTCTTGAGCGGTCTCGGCGAGCGAAGGCTGCTTTACCGAAGGATGCGTGAATCAGCGGCTCGAAATTGTAGTGTTGTAATTCCGAGGATAGATATTGACTTATGACTGTAATTTGATGAGCATTCAAGGTCACTGACTGTGCGCTGCGACTTAATCCAAGCGTATTTTACCTACTGGTGAAACTCCCGCTAGTTACAGAGGGTGCCCGTGGGTAATGGGTACCAGTTGATGACGCATTCGGGGCTGACGTAACGCCACTCGGGTAGGCCGTCCCGGGTCCGAGTGGGAGGCATCTTCAGACAGCGTCGTGGCAGAGATTCGCGGTGGAAACACGCAGCTAAGCTCACGCTGCTGTCCTGCTCTGAAACAGCATGCGAAACTCAATTGTACTACGGGAATGATAACAGCATTCAGATCTCATGTCGTCGGGTGAGGTACCGTCGCCAACCTAGATCTACAATGCATCTCGATCAGTGGGTCGACAGGACGATCCCGAGCCAAGGGTTGTGCCTTTACCGGCAGGCATCCCAGAAACAATAATGGCTTCCAGTATCTGATTCATCGAGTACGACCTGAAGCCCAAAAATCGTCCCGGACCAGCACAGTAACAGGTCCTGATTAGTAACATGTCATGCGCCCTCATACCGGCTGCTATACTCCCTCACCCCGGAATGTCGGGCGGAAGTCCCAAACTCAGGGGCATGTGCCCCATACAGACCAGAGCCCCCGAGGGGCCAAAGTCAGCTACACCCGCTACGGCATTGTGCTTCGGTGCGGCCATCTCGGCGGACGACCCTCGCAGGAATAGGCCAGAGTAACAGAGGAGCACCCCGGGAGAGAAAGGCGATAATGATGCCCAACAGAGGATTCAAGTAGCATGTCTGTTCGCGCGGGATCACGAGCATCCGATATCCAACCACCCAATGAGGAAGCCGGTGACCACACACCATCACGGCTGACCCGCCTACCGCCCGCCAATAAACTCCGCCTTGTAAGCCTGAATTCCGCCCTTCGACAGCTCTCTCAGCGCCATGGTGGCATATTGGCTGGAGCCAAGTTGGAACTTGAGGACCGCGGCGAGCTTTTTGGCCTGTTGTGCTTCCGTAGACTGCTCCGTCAATGCCTGCTGCGGCGGGTTTGGCGTCTCTGCGGCAACGGCAGCGTCGTCTGCCACTCTAGTCTGCTCCGCCCCCATGTTGGTCTTTTGCTCACCCTTCTTGATCCGCTCCAAATCCGTCTCCACAAACTGTTTCTCTCCTTCCTCGCCACCATACTCCTGCACATTGGCCTCCCAGGCCTCACCGATGCGTGCCAGCATCTTCCGGTACCCGCCACTGAGACTGAAATCTTTCTGCTTGCGTCGCATGTTGTATGGATCGAGGCCACCGCCGGCCTCGCTCGCCATGAAGGTCTTATACCATTCCCCGCACGCGTTGGCCGGGTAAAGCACATCGAATCCCGGGAGGGGAAGGACAATATCGAAGATTGAGTATTTTCCATTGTTTGCCTCTTCCGCGGTCAATGCGCGGGCTCGTTCGAACATGTCGTCCTTGTCGAACGCCCTGTCGTCGTGGGACGGTTGTATAACGATTTCGCCGTCCGCGTCGACGGTCTCCCGAGCGGCCGTCTCGAGATCCATGTGTTTGTCCTTATGCTCGTGGACAAGGACAAGGTCTCCTTCCACGACCTTTTCTCCATACAGGCGCCAGCGCTCGCCGACCGCAAGATTCCATACCAAGGACTGATAAGCGTGGACGTACATAAGCCTGAGGTTCCGCTGGATACCCAGTAGCGCGCCGAGGTAGTCCTGTCGATGCTTACCGAGGTGTCGTATGATGTTCGACTCGGCGGAGAACTTGCGGGGGATCTTGTCGAGCGCTTCGTTGATCCTACCCGTGTCACGCCAGATATTGATACCTTCGGCGCGGGATCTATCATCGTGGCCAACAAGAAGATGACTCTCCGAAGTATCTTCGTTGAGAGCCAGTGGTGAAAATTCGAGGATCGCGTCGCACGCGCTCTTGAAGTCTCCTTTGAGGATATGAAGGCCGACAATGTCCGTACGGGTTGCGAAGGTACCGAATCTCTGTAGGCCGTAGAAGTTGAGGAATCCTTTCTCGCGTAGTCGTTGAAGGGATGTCTGCAAATAAGAATGGAGTTCAGCTTTCCACTCAACAGCGATACCGTCAGAAGACGATCCTTCGAGCTCGCATTCCCTCAAGGTGATGACGAATTCGTTCCCACTAAGGTCGCCGAGTTCAAGGCCCTGTTTGTGATACTCATAATCTCCAACCGCCGCATATTTCAACGACCGATTCAACCCCGCTAGCCGCTCCGCCTCTACACGATACGCGCTAACCCGCTGCACGGTCACAGCGCGTCGGTCCTTTGTGCCAGCGAACTGGAATGTCTTGGTGTTCGTCTTCAACTGCTTCGTCAGATACGAGATGACCTCCAGGGTATCCTTGTTCTCCTTGTAGAGAGAAAAGTGGAGATATTCGCCACCGCGGTCCTGCCAGCTGAGTTTGTTGGGGCGTGAGGATCGATCACTGTTCGGTTTGCTGTTCCAACCACGGTTGCGGTCACGGTTGTTGGCTAACGCTGCATGTGATGCGGTGAGCACGAGGATACCATCTTTGTCTGTGGAAGAGTCGATCTTGCCGTCGAAGATACGGCGGATATCTTGATGTATCTGGGACCGGACGTTTCGGTCGGAGGTAAACTCTGTGCGGACCATGGGATGGTCTCTCGATTTCCAGTCTGGATGGCCTAGGATTGATTGGTAGAGAGAGGACATCTGGTCGACTGTTTCGTCGCCGAAGTACCCCAGGAGTATTGCGCGGTCGGCCTCGGAGAGCTGGTTTCTCGTTAGCTTTCTGTGGTTCGAAGATAGGGCCAGATTCACCTGTGCAGATTCTCCATTCGTATCTGGCCGCTTCGCAGCATCTGGTTCCAGTGCCTTCTCAGTGTCCGGTACCTTTTGCCCCGTCGCCCCTTCGCCAGTGGGCTGCCCTCGTGCAATCTCCTGATCTGCCTGCGCCAACCCTCCGTTTGCAGCTGAGGCAGTCCTCCCAGACGTAGGCAGCACGGCCCGATGTTGTACCTTTATCGAGCTCAAATGCACCACGATTCCGTTTGGCAAGATTTCGTTAACCAAGAAATCCGTGTACCGCTTCTTGAGAATCCCTCGGAAGACAGAGCGGGATCCATCCACAAAAGCAGCGATACCCACCTGTCTCTCTTTGGCTGTATCATCCGACACAAGCGATCCTTGCTGAATGTGGCTTTCATGGCCTTGGTAAGCCATCGTTGAGGTGCTCACGATCGTCACGTCGGCATCACTTGAATCAAGCTTGACACGCTTCGAAGGGCGAGAGTCAGCGTCTTGCCCGTTCATGTTAATGGTTTGAAAACCGACAATCATAGGCAGTCCAGCGAGGTGAGGCAGAAAACATAGTGAATCATTGGTTGACGCTCAGTTTGAGATTTCATTGACCGCCAAGACAAAGATCTACAGCCTAGTCCACCTGAGGAATAGCGCTTCCCCTATTTTCCAACGCCTCGTCTTGTCCGCCCACATACGCTTGGAAACTCCCCAGCAGAATCAGTGTACACTGAGATATCTTCCCGTTGCACATGATCATTGAAAACCCATTTCCCGCAGTGCATCCCGCAAAGGCAGGTCACCTTCTACTGGATCACCATTCTTTGTCTTTAGACGGTTCTCAATTTCAATTTGAGCATGTCTCCGGGCGTGCTCGAAAACAGAACCTTCCGTGACATTCGAGTCAACAGACGCCGGAGATTCATCGCCTCCACTACTGACCTTCTCCACGAGCGTCCATTGGCACCTGGAACCATCAAACTCCTCTACCAGGATATCGCGAGTGAGTTCCCAATCAACTCCAAATGCACCGCTGTTGAATTTTGAGCTCCATATCTCTCCGGGCGTTTCGTCGACGGCGTCACTTGTTGTTACCTTGTTAGAATCCGGTATCTCATAGTCCTCGAGGCGTGTTCGAAATTCCTCAAGGGCGAGCCGCGTGTGATTGAGGATCTGGGACGGGGAGTCTTTGCCGGGATTGTTCATTTTCAGGTTCCGTTTACCATAGCCAGTGCTGGTGAAGAGGCAGGCTATCCAATGACGCGTTTTTGGGAGAGGGACCTCCCGGCTGAGGGCATTATCAACGCCTCTGAGTTTCAGCTTCCGTTTTTGCTCGTAGTCGGATCGCTGCGGAGCGATAAGGAGGCAAGTCCCAGCAAGATAGTATGGGCGGCTAGCCCGTTGACAGTGTAATCTGTAGATCTCGAATGCTGCTGGACACTTGAAATAGTCAGGCAGGGGCCGAAATGATTGGGGTGTAGTCGTACCATGTTTTTGAGCTCTTTGGCAATCCCATATCCCCAGACTCCTTGACAGTTGACTGCATCTATCAAGGCGCGTATCAGTCTCTGCGTGGCCATCACTGATTACTCACATACGGACAATGACTGCTCTGTCAGGAGCATCTTTGATGTCACCCGTGATCTCTCGAATGGCAAATCCCCGCATAGGATTTGAATTGTACACGGTCGGCTGCTCCATCTTTTCATAGTCTGCTAACTCGTCGATTTCGATGCCGTCTCCCATTTTAGGTGAAGCAGATCTCTCCTGTCGAGGAGGAACCCAAAGGTCTTCGTCGCCCTCACTCGGCTTGGTCATGCGTTCTTGGCCGTTGACCACCTGTTGCATGGTGTACTTCGCCTTCTCATATCCCACGCCTTCTTGGTCTTTCAGGTACTCCTGAAAGAGCGCGCCGTAAGCTTCGTCGATATGTTGTAATTCCACCTTCGCATTCTCCACGCCGCGTCGACCTTGCACTGTCCAGTACTCAACTGCTTTGAAATAACTTTCATCCAGCTCTTGCAAGCACGCATACGGCGAGCTCAACAGTCTGTGGTACTTGTCATGACTGGGAAGTTCCATGTTGAGGATAATATGGGCCAAGTAATGTTAAAGAGGTGAGGAAAGTGTGAGATGTGTCTGGGTCCGACATGCCTGCCCGGAGAAGTTTGAAGTTGTGACAATAGGCTTCTTCGATGCTTGTGGGCAGGCAGTTACTTCGGGGTGGTTCCCGCCACAATGGTGAGGCAGTTGTGTATGAAAAGGCGGAACTACCACGTTGAGTGAAGTGAGGCAGCACTAGAACCGACCCCCAGCTCACAAAAATGAGCTGCCGGAGTGCTCGAAGAAATTGTATCTGTGAAATCGGATATGCGGACCCTTCTTTCCTGGGTACTGATTACTGGTAGCAACATTGGTTGCGTGGTTCCTACACTAGATGCCTATCCCTATACCAGAACCCATCGTGAACTCGTCATATCATTATCCGTCTCCCATGGCACATATTCCAATGCTGAGTACAATGCAAAAGCCGATCCCTAATACCGCCATCATCACTTCCTGAAGAATCCCAAAATGCTTTGCCGCTTCTTGACACGCTTCTTGCTCAGGCCAATGGCGTCCACCGATCTGGTCTGTGTTGTCTCAGCATTATTGAAACGTTGACTGGAAGGAGTGGTAGATCTGACCGAAGGCAGACCAACTCGAAAGCGCTCAGCGAAAGCTGGCGCACTTGATTTCTTGCTCCTTCGACTTCTCTGACGACTCAATGCTCGTAACATACCATCCTCATCGGATGACTGTCTCTCAAGTTGCTCAATCTCCTGCAGAGCAGTCACGCCGTTCGTCGCCAGGTTCCCTTCCGCGACCGCATCGAACCGAAGAACCCCACGCTTTGGAGGGATTTGGAGAGTGTCCTGGATGAAATCTTGGATCAGATGTGTACCTCTCTTGTTCTTGGTGGCTGCTATTTCCGAAGGCAGAGCCGTAATTGTAAGATGGTATGCCGGTTCCGAGTTTCCTCCCAGGAGCATTTGGACGTCTGTTGTCACCATGGCCATGACGCAAGACGCCGGACGCTGATAGATTTCTGAGAGACGGAAGGACAGATCGATGAGGAATTCCTTTTCAGACTCGACCTACGCCGGTTGTCAGTGACGCTCGCATGGTCGGACCGTCCATCTTACGCAGCAGTTCAGCTTCACCTCGGCCAAGATGACGGAGTCCTTCGCCACTCTTTCCTTTGCAGTATTATTTGGTTCACGATACGCGAAGGCGTTGTCGTAGTATTGGCTTTTCTTCTTCGACAATCCCAGTTTGCTCCACGAATGTTCCAGGCTTGCCAGGTCTGACAGGCCCTGGGAGCCTTTGGTCAAGACGCCGAATTGAGTCGAATGCGAAAGCTCTGGCGGAGTAGATTGTGCACGTTGTAAAGGCAGAAGCTTCCTAGGAGCTGGGGATATCCGGCCATTGAGGCGGGAGGCATTCTCAGGAGCGGTATCACCGGTAGGTGGAGTTGGGAAGGCATTCTCAACCGCGGTGCCGTTGATACGGCTCGTGGAGGATGGCGTGGACGCCATGAAGGCGGCTTTGGGGAAACTCCAGGCTTCTCTGGCGGACGTTCTTCTCAAATAATATTATGTTGCAAGCGCATCAGTTGGAGATACGGGTCGGAATACTGAATCTGTAGAGCTCAGGTAACATGTCGCAGGACGCAATTCACTCTCGAGGTCCAAGAAACACAGTTAACAATGAGAGTGTTCTAAGACAAGATCCAAAAATCCAACGAAAGAAAAAACCCTTCACTCGGTCGAGGGAACCTTTGCGATGCAGAGAGAGCAGTTGGAGAGATGGAAAAGAAGAAGGCAAGAGACACAGATGAATCGACATGCAGTCACCCGTCGTGCCTGCATGGTGAAGTCCAGCCGAACCTTCTGGGTATGGCACGCGGTCCCAACCGTAGATAGGTCCTCCTATGTCCTCGAACTACCCAACAACGGAAGCGACGATCCTCGTCGAATATGCCCATCTGACCAGATACTCTGGCCAGTTCTCAAGGCAAAAAGCAGGCTGGCAAGTAACGCGGACCACACAGCGAAAGATGAAGGTCCTTCTGGGCATATTTGGACTGTTTGTCGCACTGGCACAACTTCCCCGCATTGAGACGCGCACTACGTCACCACTGGATCTGCCTTCGTAGAGGTGACCAGCAAAACCAATCGGTTTACGTGCTAACTCGTACCTTATGAAGCACTGCTCTCACTCCTCCCAGGAAAGCCGAGTCGTCTCTTGGACCGGAATGGCGTGCCCTGATAGTTAGGTGTACCTCGTTCCAAATCGATCTCCACGTTAAGGTTCGGAGATGTAGAAGTGACGTAGACTGGACTATCAAATTCCTTGGGAGTACAACTGACCTTGAAGTCCATCTCCATTGTCTTCTACCCCGACATCTACCTGTGCAACCAGTATTCAGCTGGCGGAATCGGAGCCTAGAAGCTCGATATTTCGTAATTAGAGGCGTCTCAGTACAGAAAAGGTACGTCCCCACAGAGGCTTACACGAGCTTGCGCTGTTGACGTCAGGATGATGCCGGCGGAAGCTCGATCCTTGATGTGATGTCGTGCAGTGCATCGGAACTGACATTTAATTCAGGTGTGTCACTCAGATTCGTCTCGCTTTCAACCTCACTTTTTCGTTTCCGCAACATTCTCACAGCTCAAACTACACCAATTATGAATCGTCTTGCTCGCCAGACACAGCGCGCTCAACTTCTGATCACATCGCAGACCTCGCGACCATTCTCTGCATACTCCGCCAGAATGGCTGACCAAGACAAATCCTCGCTCGATGCGAACAAGGGCTCCGTAGGCTCTCAATTCCAGCCGGAGGGCAATGTTGGCCAGGTCGGGGAGAAAGTCGGCGGCCCATTTAGCAGCAAGGGTGAGTAGCCTCTTCTCGGACCGCCATGTCGACAAATCTGACAGATTCGCAGGTGCGGTGGGAAAGGAGTTCACGGACAAGGGCTCGGTTGGTACGTGATCGGACTCTGATCTCTCGCTCATAGAACACTGTTACTAACTTTGTGTGCTTGCAGGTAGCACCGCACAATCCGGTATGACGAATTGCCTCTTGTGACCTAATACTGGCACTGTGCTCACCATTTTCAGCTGCCGAGCAGATGCAAGGAGAGAAGAAGCCCATTTTCGACAAGGACGGCGCGGTTGGCAAGCAATTCCAGCGTGAGTTAGGATCAACTGCGTCTGGTGGCTCCAAGACTGACAATGGATGTAGCTGAGGGGTCAATCGGTAGCGTCGGCGAAGCTGTCGGTGGCCCATTCTCGTCGCAGGGCGCTATCGGCAAGCATTTTACAGACAAGGGCGCAGTGGGAGGATCGGTTCAGGAGAACTTGGGCAGCGGAAAGAAATAGATGGTTTCAAGAGGAGCGCGAAAGCAGGGATATGGTGCAGTTCACAATCGATTCTGCCCATTGTATTACGGAGAGTCGTTCCCGACCATATGGGTCTGATGCATGATACCGAGCGCCTCGCGGCAATGAGCATCGATATCCAAATCCCATATCCAGTCCCATTGGGTGGATAATGTGTCTCGGACCTTCTCAAGATCGTCACCGACACCAGACAGTTCGAAATCATAAAGCATGCCTCGGGTTCTACTCCTGGTCACGACTTTTTGAGTTCGGTCCCTCCGCACAGCGTCATAGGCTGCAAAGGCTCTTGTGAGTTGTACCCTGTCAGGTGTCTTGATCTCTCCCAGTACTCGACTGAGGACTGCGGCGTCTTCAATAGCCATGCCGGCCCCTGCACCTTGATGAGGTGTTGATGCATGCGCACAATCCCCCAGTAGGCATATTCGGCCGTCCAGGGTGTAAGTCTTGAGTGGTGGAAGATCAAACAGGCCCCATTTATCGGGCCTTTGAAGCAGGGAAAGGAGCTTTTTGATAGGCTCACTCCAGTCCTTGAAATCCTCCAACGCGTCTTCCACCGTAGCTCGAACGACCCAACTGTTGCCGTGAGGCCAGTCCGATCGACCATGGAATGCGACAACATTGAGCGTTTTCCCTTGTTTGATAGGAAAGGTGACGAGGTGGCCGCCGTACCCGAGTATCAGGATGTGATGGACAGCGGCGATTTCTCCCAACGCCTCGGTGGCATCTTCAATTGGAACGAGGCCTCGATAGGCATAGTTTCCCGTGAAACATGGCTCATATTTCTCTTGTCCTTGGTGAAGAATGTTTCGCACTACCGACTTGACGCCGTCGCAGCCGATAACAGCATCGACGATTTCGGAGGTGCCGTCTGAAAACGCTACTGTCACTCCGGCATCATGTATCCTGATGTCTGTACATCTCTTCCCAAAGCTGACAAGGTCAGCCTCGAGGCTGTTAGGTAAGAGCTTGACCATCTCGTCCAGGAATACCGCTCTATGAACGTTCCGCAGCTTGTTGTCATTGTACACCGTGCCGATCTCGTCGAATGCCTTGGCCATACCGCTTCCTCTGCCTTCCATACCCATATAGACTTTGCTGAATACGTACTTCTGCTGGCCGTTGACATCTGCTCGCGGAGCTTCATCCGCTATGCGGCCATATGCTTCATGGAGCTTCGGATCGATTGCATACATCGCTCGTACCGCGTTGGGCAGGAAGCCGACACCAGCCCCAATCTCGGCAAAGGCAAGGGCGGCTTCATAAAGGTGCGGCTGTATAACCCGCGGGTCGCCGTGGTTCAGTATACCTAATAGTAGGCTTAGCCCGCCGATTCCTCCCCCGATAATTGCTATTTTCAACGGCGTTTTGCTCGCTCCTGCATCTCCCATGATGATTCGTTTGGACTTGGGACGGAGCAAAGAAGTAATAGTGTCTCGGATATTCTATCATGTTGGCAGATGCAGATTCCTGCAAAGCCATAAGATTTATGTATCTGGTCCCGGCGGACATGGCGGCCGACTCTGGATCTCGTCAGCCCGAACGCCTCAAGCTGACACGACGCAGCTTAGCATGATCGGCGAGTGAGTTTTGTCACAAGTTCAATTGGGACGATTGCCACGTCGTCTTGACATCGTGTAAGGCTCGCCCGGCTACTGAAGATGGTGTCAATATCGATCGCCTGAGCACCAGAAACAATACCTCCAGCATGACAGTGTCGTCCTCCTCGTAAATCGTTCGGGTCACGTCCTTGACGGTTAAGAAAATGAAATACCTTCGTAAGTACCCAGGTAAGCCTGGTGAGTGACTGGGTGTCTGGAGAATACCTTATGTGGCGCTATTATGTAAGATTGCTGTGCTTGATGACGAACCGGCGCAGCCACTAATCAGAGCGCTTCGTGCTAGAGCTGTTTCAGGACTAGTCCTGGTCGGAAAAGATGCCAATCGTGACTCCTTGGCTGTAACCTTCTACAACTAGCAACTTGCCTCGCTCTCTCGTTGCTTCTCGTGTGAGAACGTCGATTCGCCAGCATGCAGTACGGAGTACGCTGCTCTTCTCTTCATCTGTAAGTGTATTTGCTGCTGAATCGTTCACACGTGTCACTGTGTGATCTCCTCTTCTTCCGCTCTAGACAGTCGTGTCCGGAACGCTTCAGGAGTCCTTAACCGCCTGCCCCTTTCATTGCCGCCCGCCAGCGCATGCACGTTTCAGGATCACTGTCGAACTTCTGTCGTCAGGCGCTCACGCTTCTGCTGGCGGCCTTTCGAAGACCCTGTGAATCAAAGTTGGCTCGAGACTACCTATGTCATGAGAGGCCATTTAAGCGCTCGGTGGCCGTCAAGGTCTTGCACCTAGAGCTTGAGGCTCTCAAGACGCGCACTGGTATCCCGTCTCTTGGCGCGAATTTCTCGATGCACAAAGGCTCCGACTCGTCGAAACACACCACAAGCCACAACGCGGGAGACATCAGGGGCACCGACAACCCTTTAGCACTGTTTGAGAGCTGATACAGTAGCGTGGACTTGTGCCTTGCATAACCGCCATCATGCCATCACAACATCAGCCTGTAGCCACGTGCTGTGGACATATTACTCCAGAAAATCTCCTGCGATGTTCTCACTCCTCCAGGCTCGCACTGTCTGAGTTCCATCCTGCCGGGTCAACTTGTCACCAGGAAGTGTGGACTTACGTTACATACCAGGGTCGTCCCACACCTCACCACTCGGTCCTATTCGTCTAAACCGAGCCCCTTCGCTGCTACCGAGGCATGGAGACCGCAAGTCCACTCCCCGACACGACAGTATCCCTCTTGAGAGCTCTTGACGGCAGTCACCTTAAGTGGTCCGACTTTCGAACGATTGTCCTCAGTGCATTTCGTATCGTCCTTACCGAGGGTATCCAGCTTTCAGATCTGTCTCGCCCTTTTTCCGACAGACTCAAGCCGTGTCTCCAGAGAGTAGACCGATTCGATCGTCAAGAAAGACAATGGCGAAGGAACCTGGCAGATGGCAGAGGGTTCGGCTCGACGATGGTCTTTCCTCCTGAGGTCCTCCCGCCGATCGGAGACAATCGCGGCCTTCACCGATGCCAAGCTCCGAAGCTGACTCGAGAGGCCCTCCCACCACGAGCGGTCAGAGCGCAAGAAAGTCTGTTCGAGTTGCCTTCTCCTCGACCTAATCTCTTGACTGGTTTCACTACGAGTGCATTCAACGAAAGAGAATTATCTGTTCTGCCGCACTGCACAGCCGCCTCTGGAACCATTGTCGACTTTGAATCGGGGTCCGTTTCTCCTGGAACAACTACTTATTGTCCCTTCTTGATATTTGAGCGAATGATTACCTCGTCCGAAGATGCAGTGCAGACAACGAAGAACCAATGCGCAATCGCCGGCGCTCACTGCGTTCGAGCACAGCAACTTCTGTTTAGAAGATGCGGTGGCTCTCGCGCGGTGTTTGAAAAACCAATCTCATTCTCTTGCGCTATCGACAATTCAGCTGCTCTCATCAACTACCACAGCACTGATGCAGACGGGCGTTATTGTATGTCCGAGCTCTCGCGATTTAATCTCGATGAGGCCGATGGGTTCAGAGAATTTCAAGGCTGGATCGAAGCAATCGAGGATTGGGGCTCAACATACCTACTACCAGTTATCAAGGTTGCTTTGAGGCAGCTGTTGAAGAATAACACAACACCACCGATATCCCCAATGCCTTCGTTGACGCTGTCGATCGACACCGCTGCCGGGACTGAGGAAGTCCTCATGAAAGTCCTCCGTGCAACATTTGGGTCGATCAAATGGAAATGTGAAGGGGAGTGCGAAACTCCACTGAACAGCAGCGTCGCTCATTGTGGAACACCACTAGGACCCCGAAAAATCAGAACCCTGGCCCTCTCGCCGACATCACCCCGTGACGTTCTGAGTGCTACAGGACCGCTAACCCCTTTCTCTGTATGGCGGATGCGGCCAGATTTTAGCAGCAAGTCTCCCATTGCGCGCAGACATCCACTTTCGCCTCTCAAGCTCCGAGCTGATATCCCGGACTCGCCATGCCGGCGAGCCACCCTGTCGCCATGCACTCCTCCACCGGAAGCTCCCAACTCTGCTAAGTCACCAATGCTCGTGCTTCAGAAGAGGGTGGATTTGGCCATGAATGAAATTCAAGAGCTGAGAGAGCTAGTGCAGACCTTACAGAGTGAACTCAAGCTAAAGAACGACCAGCTCGATGTAGAACAAGGTTCGCTGGATCAAATCCAAGTGGAACTGAGCGAAGGCGGTCCCAGAACTCCAACAGCCACACAAGCCAATGACCAGGTTGTTCATTCGGAACCAAACCTCAACTCAGTGGTCTTGTCGAGACTCAAACTTCACCCTTTGGGCTCCTACGCTCTGTCCTTCCCAGACATCTGTTGCTTGATCTTACTATTCTGCATGGTTATAGCCTCGAGTGCTTGGGAAACTGCTGCTCATGTCGCATGCTTCTATGGACCGGCTATTCTCTCGAACAGAGTAGCGCCGCCATCTAGCTCTCTTTGGCTCAACACGACGTAGTGATTAGGAGACAGCCTGCGAATACAAAATGTCTATATCGGATGGTTCTCAAGTGGTGATTCTCCACACGGCGTCGTTAGCACTCCGAACAGCAGCATCCCTTCTGCTGGGTCCTACTTATGGTGGCTTGCCGCATTTCCGCATGCAAATGCTGTACCTCTTCCGTTCCGTAAATCAGTGCACCGGAAATGAAGCGAAGCTCGGCAAGTACCTTATAGCTGGGGTCGCTAGAGTACGGGATTGCTGAGCCCGACACACCCAGAGCGAGTCGGCGAACCCGAAGCACCCGGTACAGCAGCGAAAAGGCTGGCCGAACCCTGATGCAGTGCCACCGTTGAGTCGTTGTCAGCCTCGCCGTTCACGTCGATAGTGCGTCATGTAGTGAAAGTTTCTCCCGGGTAAGTTGGTGGGTTGGTCTTTCTCGAGCAAGCCAGGGATCAAGCGTTCCCGACACACGTGTCCGCCGCAAAGACCGCTTCAGGGGCCGGACGCCACATCGTCACCTATCTTAGACTCTTGGCAGCCACGTTACCCTCTCCGTCGCCCGATACTTCACAACCTCGGCAACTAACCGCGTCCGGCATGAGGCTCAGGCGTACAGACCGTTATTCTCGAACTCAGCTCAAGCTTTCGCCTGGTCAATTTGTCTTCTGGGATACAGCTTCTTCGATGAGTCCCACGAGGATCTAGGCCGCCTAGGTCAGTCGCACGTGTGAGCAGCTGAGAAGGCCGTTGCGTTGACCACTATGCCACCTTCGGCCTAACGAGGTTGATGTGGACGTCGCAGAGTCTACGACGAAGCGTTCGAACTTCGAGGGTTTTTGCGCGAGGCTTCGAATGTACGTGTTCATGTGAGCGCGGGCACAAGAGCATCCGACAGTAATATACGTGGGTGTTGGAAGCGAGTGAGTACTCCCCTCTCTTCCTCGTTCTTGTTCTTCATTGTCGCTATTCATTCACTCGTTCGACATCGAAACCTGGCAGAAGCTCCCATCGCCAGCCATTTACATTCTCGAGCAGTCCAGCCCATGACACTCATTCCATCTCAAGTTCCCGGACAAGCCCTCACCAAAGGTCTACGGCCTCACTGGATCTACCATCGTGCTCATCAATCTCCGATCAGCCTAGCGTGGGCTCAGCTACCACGAGTCGCGCGGGACCGTATGGGACATTGACCACAACAGCACTTCTAGAAACGACTACTGCCGAGTGTGGACCCACCGACGCGCATCCCGGATCCCGGATCCCGCACCTGCTCGACTTTCCGGAGATGGTAACTTTTTCGTCTCTCTGGCCTTGAATATATGGCGGAGGAGATACCGTAGGTGTCAGACCACGACTGCATACATCGGATTCTCTGGAACCGAAGCCATTGCCCTCACGGACCCAAGCTTCGCGGGGCGGTTCATTCTCGATGAAATAACACAAGTTCTTGGATTCAGCGGCGTCCCCGGCTACGTGGGATTTGACAGCCTCCGTGTGGACGCAGCTGTGCGCAACACCCACGATGATGGCTCGTACACACCGGCTTTCTTTGCTGACTGGACAATAGACGCAGTAACAAGCATCATTTTCTTCGGAACTGCTCAGTCTCGCACAGTGGTCAACACGACCCTTGTCGCTTACTGGGACGGAGTTGTTCCTGACGGTTGCTCTGCAGTTGCGCTTGTTCAGGCACAGATTGACGCGGTCCCTATACCTTCGACCACTTCAGTCACGGTAAATGTCGCTGTGTACACACCAGAACCAACATCAAACGTAGCAGCAACCACCGGCACGTCGAGTTCCCCAACAAAGGACGATGGAACCCTACCCTCCTCCAAAACGTCCGCCGCTGGTGCGGGCGATCTTGGTCCCTCGAGTCTTTCAAGCGGAGCACAATCACAGTCATTACCACCATGAGCAGCGCCGCATCTGTAGGTGAGACTGCTGGAGCGGGCCACTTCGCCCAGTCCCGCCAACGTCGGAGTCCCTCGAGTCCCAACTACCACATCGTCGAGCGATCCTAGCGAAAAGTCTGCTTTCCCCAGCACAAAACGCAGCGTCTTCCTTATTCTCTCTTCAGCCTACTGTCGACGGGCTGGGGATTTCGCTAGCATCTCGTTCGTTGTCCTGCCCGGCATCTGGCAAAGGGGGCTCCCTCATCTACAGTGCAGCGTGTGGGGTTATTCGACCTTCATGACTCAGATGGCATTTCCCTCCCTAAGCATCGCCAATGTCGTGCCTACGAATGGTTTAGCCTTGACTCTCCTAGCTGAGATTGTTTCTTAAGTTGACACTTCAACAAATTCTTCATCCATGTCTGCAACGAGCACTACAACCTCTGATACCATATCCTCTGAGAAATCCGTCTCAAGCACTGCCGCATGTCTTCCCACAACGACAAGTGCCAGTGGCTCTACAGATGCTTCAACGAGCACGTCAGACTCGCCTAGCTCAAGTGGCGACTCTGTGACCTCTACAACGTCAGCACTCGCCAGTTTGGCGGATACGAGACTCATTTCATCATCTGTTGACATAGCAGCTACGACGACATCTTTTAGTGATTCCGATGACGCTGCCACGACTAGTTCGTCCACCTCAGCCACGACGACGTCAGTTGATGTCGCTGGTGCCGTTGCTGATCCTCCCACAACGTCCTCCGACCCGACTTCATCTACGAGATCAGCCGCTGTACATGTGTCGGAACCCTTAGCAACGTCTAGCACATCCTCGTCTATTGCTTCGGAGGCCCCAACCACGTCACTCACTAGTATAGACGACGCAAGGTCCACCAGCCCCACGACGACCACATCGGCTGACCCTACTAATGTCTCAGCTGAGCATACTTCCAGTCCCTCAGCTGTCTTGACAACTTCGACAACGAATGCTGTTTTGTCACATACCACAACTTCGTCCGAGGTTGCCACAACCAGCACAACGTCTTCAACCACAGCAACCTCACCAGACCCCTCCAGCGTGGTCGCCGACCTGCCAAATATCAGTTCCAGAGCTACGACCACTGCAAGCGACATTGCGGATGCAACCACCACCTCTATCCAACTTACGCCGCCCGCGTGCATTATCCCAGACATAACTTCTGGCTCCACGTCTACATCCACGACATCATCCCTCGTAATGCTTTTGGCTACATTGTCGGCTTGTATTCTATGACTGCCACGACATATATAGATTTTCTCTTCAACAGTGCTGCCGCACGCGGCTTTACCAAGACGACGTGGTTGAGACGAAGATGAGAGGTATGGACGAGCTGGAATGTGAGCTGCCTTCTTGAGACTCTGGCGGCATTTCACCTGAGCTCGTGCATCCGTCCACATCACCTATGATTGGAAAGAGACACGGAGCAGCAACAGCGTGGGAAACTGAGATGAAATCGCCCATAGAGAGATGTGAAGAACGGGGGTGGAGCTCAATACAGGGACTCTGTAAACTGAAGGTGACGTCAGGGGTGATTAAGGACATTGTCGCACGTGATGACGTGTTTCGCGTCGCGCGTCGCGTTTCTCCATTTCGTTTTCCCTCTCCGCGTCCGACTCCGCGGTGCACCAAACCTGCAAGGCCCGTCTGAGCCTCCTGTGGACATAGTCTGAAAGAGTCTTGATCACAGGCTTGGCTACGGAGTACTCAGTTATGTTGTCTAAACCATTCAAACCGCTCAAATTTCGGCAGGCCGCTCTCACCGATGACGCCGCCACAACTGAAATTCCACCCTCGAAACGACGAAAGCTCAGTCCTCCAGACGGGCAGGCAGATGAGTCTGACCCTTTCATACTGCCTAGATATGCCTCGGAGCGACCGTCGTCCGGCGCTCCCAGACAACCCCTGAAGCAGATCACGAATCCTGCTAGTCCTACACAGCAAGAGGAGGAGGCCGGCACTGGCGGGTTTGACAGTTATTATTCCGTTTTATGGTATGCGCATCTCCTCCCACCACCTTCAATTGCTGAGTACTTCGCAGGCGTCTTCCTACGAACAAGAAGAACAAAACCTGGACAGATGACGGGGTGCTAGCCATTAGAGGTGGCTATGCAACACTGTATAACAATACAGGGAAGAGCATTGGCCGCATCGCCTTGTCATCGCCCCTGCTGCCCGGCTCCAATCTGACCATGGGCGGGAAAGAGGTGGAGGTCGATTCATGCATCAAAAGGACCGAATATCTCAAATATGTCAACGCAAGCACCAAGCCTGCGAAGGAGAAGCCCGACACCGAATCTGGCTCACCTTCCTCCAACCAGCAACCGAAACTGAGCATGCAGGCTCAGATGAAAGCTCATATACAGAAGCAGAAGACACAGGTGCCGAAGCAAGCTGCTCTCCATCCACTTGGCGGCCCAGCTTTCAAGCCGCCGGTTAAGGAAACAAGGGTTCTCGCACGGACCTCAGGTGGTACCCCTACTCCGCGACATGATCCTGCTGCGCCAGGCGCTCTCGTCTTCAAGAGACCTCCAAGTCCGCCTGAAGGTCGTCAGACGGTTGATGTGGTTCTCGACCCTCATGTCGCCAAGACGCTGCGTCCACATCAGCGGGAGGGAGTCAAATTTCTCTATGAATGTGTTATGGGACTGAAGGACTTCGATGGCCAAGGGTGCATTCTCGCCGACGAAATGGGATTGGGCAAGACCTTGACCACTATATCTCTTCTGTGGACCTTGCTCCGGCAGAATCCGGTCTTCAGGGACCCCCCTGTGGTCAGAAAGGCGCTCGTTGTGTGCCCTGTCTCCCTCATCCGGAATTGGAAACGCGAATTTAAGAAATGGCTTGGCCGAGACCAACTGGGAGTGATGGAGTTCGAAGAGAAACGCACGCGTCTGAGCGACTTCGACGGCCGGGTTTTCCAGGTCATGATTATCGGATACGAAAGGTTGCGTATGGTGGCCGATAACCTTGCAAAGAGCCATTCCATCGACCTTGTCATATGCGACGAAGGTCATCGACTCAAGACGATGAAGAATAAAGCAGCCCAAGCCATCGAATCATTAAACACCAAGCGTCGGATCATCTTGTCAGGGACGCCCATTCAGAATGACCTGGGCGAGTTCTTTTCCATGGTCAACTTTGTCAATGACGGTGTTCTGGGATCCCAAAAGGGCTTTATCAGAGACTATGAGAAGCCTATCATGAGAAGCCGGCAGCCAGACGCAACTGCGGAAGAGATCGAGCGCGGCCAGGAAGCTAGCGAAGATATGAGCCGTACAACGTCGCCGTTCATATTGCGGAGGACCGCCGATATTCTGTCGGACTTCTTGCCCCAGAAGACGGAGTACGTGCTTTTCTGCAAACCAACCCCGGCTCAAGCAAAGATCTACCGGAACGTCATTCGTTCTCCGATGTTCCACTCGGCGTTGCGCAGTCAGGATACAGCCCTTCAAATGATCACCATCTTGAAGAAGCTCTGCAACAGTCCGGCACTGATGGACCCTATGAGTGGCAACGATGACGCGACTCCGTCTTCATCGCTCGTGGCGCTGAATGACATGCTACCCGACGGGTTCTCAAGGCTGTACCAGAACTCTGTCTCTAGTAAGATCCGGCTCCTCGACCAACTGCTTCAAAACATCCACCGTACCACGGATGAAAAAGTCGTTGTCATCTCCAATTATACGTCGACACTCAATTTGATCGAACAGCTGGCGAAAAACTCAAATTTCGAGTCTCTCCGCCTAGATGGCTCTGTTCCGGCGAAGAAGAGACAAGCTCTGGTCGATCAGTTCAACCAGTCACCACCCGCCAAAGCCTTTCTCTTCCTGCTGAGTGCTCGAGCCGGTGGAGTGGGACTTAATTTGATAGGAGCCAGCCGACTCGTACTGTTTGATGTGGACTGGAATCCCGCAACGGACGATCAAGCGATCGCACGCATTCACCGGCAAGGTCAGAAGCGGCATTGCAAGATCTACAGATTTCTCATCAAGGGTGGACTAGAGGAGCGCATCTGGCAGCGGCAAGTAGTCAAGAGAGCGCTAGCGGACAGCATCATGCAGGGCGGAGCCGGTGCTGGGGCCAACTCTTTTGGGCCATCGGGCAGGGGCAAAGGAAGCATATCAACCTTCAGCCAAGACGAGCTCAGAGATCTCTTCCGTTTGGATGAGAGTGAAGGCCTGCGCACTCACGACTTGATTGACTGTCGTTGTGAAGGCGCCGGGCAGGAGGCTGGGGAGGAACGCGATATAGTCCCACCTCTTGCTGACGGCGACGGAAATGAAGCTTGTGACGACGGGTCTCTGGTACCGGTCACAACGTCTAGCACTCCCTCTCCGACAACAACTCCCGGGAGCTCGAGGAGACCGGGCGTCGCAGGCAAAGAGGCTCACACCATTCCGCCAGCGCAATCTGAAACAGGTCACGTAGCAGAGAAGCATGAGTTGATGCAGTACCGGCACATTAACACCTCTTTGTTACGCCAAGCGGAAGATGGAGATGACAACGACGACTTCAAGGCCAACATCCTCTCAGCAGTGGAGGATGCATGTCTCGAGCATGTTCTCAAGCTCGATCGGGACATGGTAGGTGGAGGTGGTGTGTCATACGTCTTCAAGAAGGTAAGGGGAATTCAAGGTCTGTGATGACCGAGCTGCTATGAGCCCGGAGGACTGTCCGCGAGAATTTGCGCTAGTCACTACCGATGCGAGATTCAGCCCGCGCCATTCGATGCCTACGCTCCCAAAATGGCCCGGTCGACAGCCACATCCTCATCCAGATCCGCCAAACGCGAAAGTCTTCTCCACCTTCCAACGGTTCATGCGATCGAGAGTAGCCAGCACTACAGTACACATCACGCACGGAGTGCACAGGATCCACCCGACCCCATGTTCCATGGTGGCCGTTGTGGAAATTTCCAGCTCAAAGATCGACTCCTGGCCACAGCGATTCCCAAAGATTGTCTCCACGCATCGAGACGGTCTGTTATGGAGCACGGGCTACACATTATCAAGCTACTGTACGCCGTATGCTCGTTATCATTCAAGCGGGAGTGCGCGAAATCTCCCTGGCAGCGCTTGTAAAGGGGGAGTTGTACTCCCTACTCCATACAGTATAATTAGTTCATTACCGATGGCCCCCGTTTGTGTGTAGTCTTCTTCAACACAGTCGCCGTCCTAGATGCTGTAGCGCAGTACAGCATTAGTATAGCCGGCAGAGTCGAACTGCATTCCACGATCTCACAATGCGAGTTCATATATTCTCCTTGGTCCTCTGTGCCATCACAGGCACAGCATTGGCAGGCTGGCCTGGGCCGGACCGGGGCTGCGACCCTGGCATCAACCCCGAGTACCAGCCTCTGGCGAACTCTACACCGGTTGAGCAGTACTGTTCTGCGTATATGCCGCAACCTGTCGTCGCCGTCGCTGGCACCGCGACGACTCTTAGCAGGTTCCCACGGCACAAACGTGCCAGCACCACGACGAGGCCTCTAAACCCGACGACGAGGCCGCTGAACCCGGTCATTACCACTTCCTCTAGTACAACAGCAACTACAACGACTTCTATAAGTACCACCACAACCTCACCGACTACAACGACCACAAGCACCACCACCACGACCACGACAACATCGACCACCACCAGCACCTCACTCCACCCCACCACCTGTCCCACAGACCAACCCACGCTCCAGGGCGACGGCTGCGGCCACTGCACCTTCAACATTTACTGCAACCAAGCCCCGGCCCCTTTACCTGCGGATATTTACAACCCAAGCTGGCTGATCGACCCGCAGCCCGATTTCTGGTCGTGCCTGCGCGCGTGCGACGACAACGATGCGTGCACCATCTTCACGTATCGCGCCGCCACGGGCGAGTGTCGCCAGTACATGTTCACATACTCTGGGAGCGCGATAGTGCCGGTGACGCTGGTGCCGGTGCCCGGGTACGATACGGGGATTTACGACACGTGTAGGCTTGGAACGCCGTGTGACACTTATACGTGTCCTGGGGAGAATGAGAATTGTCCGGATAGTTGAGTCTGAGGTCCAGGGGAGACAGGAAAGAAGGAAGGTAAGGTAGGAAGAAGGCCCCAGTGGAGACAGCGAGGAAGGGAGGGAAGGCAAGCAGGAAGAAGGATGGTTTACCGATATGTTGTTTACTCGCTCTCGACTTGGCTGGCTAACTGCTCTATTGGACGTGTACATTGAATCTGCTGGAGATCTGTCTTGGGCTCCTACAGTACCTACCTAGATCGGGTGGTTGAGCGGAGTGGTTGTGAGGAGCTGCCACATACGGAGGCACTCCAGATGGTGACTGAGGTACGGAGTTGGTTTCTAGAATACTTGACATAATGAGGTCATGCGTGGCCCCTTTGTATCTTCGACAGTGACAGATCCATATGGTGCTATAAACGGCGAGAGGAATCTCCGTACCAGTAAGTATATGATAGGATAGGATAGGGTAGGGTAGTATTATAGTATGATCTCCGTGATATCCTGCGGACTGTACGAATTCTGTAAGAATGACTATGCGCTCAGCCTAGCTCAGTCAGCTAGCCAGCCAACTCGGCGCACCCAACCATATCCCCACCTAGGTCTCCATCTCACTCACCCTTACAAACATGCCCTTCTGGACAAACAAGCCGTAGTTCGTGTTCTTCTTGATCGGCACCACAGGATCAACCAAACTCCAATCAAACCGCCGGATCATCTCGAAAAAGATCTTGTTCAGCTCCAACCGCGCAATGTTCTCGCCCATGCACCTGTACCGCCCGTTCCCAAACACGAGATGATGCGCCTCCTCCATCGTCGCCAGCCGCTCAGAAGACGCCTCCAGCCAGCGCTCCGGGCGGAAGACCTCGGCGTCCTCGCCAAACGCGGCCGTGTTGTGCCGCAGCATGTTCCACGCGCAGAAGGCCACCTCCGTCCCGGGGGGCAGGTATACGCCCTTGTGCGTGTCCCCTTGGGGCCCGACCACGCGGGGCAACAGGCCTGCCGCGGCCGGGTGGTGGCGTAGGGCTTCCTTGATGCAAGCTTGGAGGTAGGGGAGGCGGAGGGCGTGGGCGTATGGGATGATGCCGTCGAGTGGGATGTCTGTCGCGAGGGCTTCGGCCTGCAATTTGCGGTAGACGTGCGGGTTGGACAGGATGGAGAGGAAGCCCGTGCGCACGATGGTCGCGGTCGTGTCGGACCCGGCGAGCAGCTGGAAGAGTGATTCGTCGGAGATTTCGAGTTCCGAGAGGCCGTGGGTTTTGAACGAGGTGACCATGTCATGGCGCGTGGGTTTCTCAGTGGTGGTGGAGGGAGAGGAGAACCGGTCTGCGATGATTTGTCGAGCGACTCTACATGGTATATCGCCACGCGTTAGTTTTGTGATTCGGGTGACCTGTTCCCCGTGGGAAGTATGGAGTATAGATACAGTTGATGTAGATATGCAAAAGGGACAGGATATCAACAAGGATATCTTGATACCAACGTGCAATATGCTGAACGGGATTTTCACTCACGCTTTCACTTTTCCCAACCCGGTTTTCTCCTTTGGTGACGGCACAAGGTTGGCCTGCACTGTGGGAATCCTCGCGATGGCCGACAGCAGCGGCACGGCCGAGAAGATGTTCATGATGGGAAAGTTGTCCTCCATCGACTTTACGTACGTGTACTTGTCCGTGTCGTCTGCCACAAAACCGAACGGCTCGCCCAGGGACAGGTATGTGATCACGTCGAGAGTGAAGTATTGAGCGAGTTCGGCCCAGTCGAGCGGCTTCAAGGTGGACCCAACGGACAGGTATTTGCGCTTGATCAACTGCACGACGTCCATAACCATCTGATCGATGCTGGGTTCGCATTCCGGGTTGTCCCTGCCCGAATACTACGCATTCCGTTGGTAAGCAAATACTGGTGCTCGACTTGGTAGCCCGTGCCCACCTACCCCGGGAGACAGCTTTGCACGCATCACAGAGTGCTTCTCGTCATTCAGCTCGGTGAAGAGGTTTTCGCGCTCCGCGTCCATCTTGAATGCCTTGTACCATTTCCCACGGGTGTAGTCGTTGATCCGGTAGGCGTTGGCTTTGCGGTAGAGGTCCAGATCCCACGTCACTACCATATTCGGGCTGATCCGGGCAATCGAGCCTGGAGGCGGCCTTGTTAGATGCATTGGTCACTTCCCCGACGAAGACGAGGCGGTCGTACCATAGCGATCGCACACATCTTTCAGCGCAAGGTGTCCTTTTCCGGACACCGCAGCACGGATCCACCACCAGTTCGTGAGGCGGGCGAGTGGCGGCCCGGGGATATGACGCAGCCTGTTGTATGCAATGACTGTTGACACGAGGTACCATCCCAGTAGGGCGATGACGAGAAGGACCAGGGTTGAGGTGAAGCTGACGTGCAGCGGGCCGGCAATCTGGTCGAGCATTCTAGATGAATCTGCCGTATTGTGTGCCGGCTCACGGCCAGGCTATTACGAGCGGCGAGAATGTACGGGTAGGGAGGGGACATCAAGAGGAAGCTGACGGTTGTGTGAACTCTGAAAAGGCCATGTAATAATTCGATGATAAGTGGATTGTGTCGATGTGACCTTGGTCGTGGAGCCGAGAATAACTCCAGCTGTGAGCTCCAGCTGAGATGCGAGATGCCGATTGAGGTGGCTTGAACGGCAGTTGAGCGATTTGGTCACCTACCTTGTACTATGTACAGATGCAGGGTACATGTTGAGCGCTGTATGCCCGTTGACCACTGCGTTAGTACTCGCTTACAGTCCGGGCATTGATACCGTCGTGGTAATGGCGCTCGTCTATTGGTGGCAGGGACCAAGCGTGTGCCATGGCGGCTCGGCGGCAGCTCTGGCGAGGCTTCCGGGCGGCCGCGGTGATGCAAGTTGCCGTTACAGGCACTGAAGCCCGGCAATTGAGCCTTTCGGGATTGGCTGCTTAACCACCGTGTCCGCCAATGAAGGCGCCCTTTCGCTCCTGCTCTCGAGTTCTTCGGCAACGAGACGCATGAACCTGAAGATAATCATCGCGATTCCGGCCATGGTTTGGAAGTATCCTCCAGTGAAAGGTGGCAGCGGATCGCTCATGCATAAGCGCCGTACTAGTCGAGCTTTCTCGACCTTCATCCGGCATCTTGCATCTGCCACGCTGTCGCCCGCTTTTTACAGTGCGACTAAGTACTTCGATCCGGACGTGACATCGATCCCCGGAAGCGATGGCCCACCACGGCTGTGAGATTTCTTGTTTTTGACTTTATCAGGGAGATCTCACTGCCTCATGCCATCTGCTGACCTCGGGCAAAACTGAGCTTCTGACTTCCTCGAAGACAACAGGTCTACTGTCCATCGTGCGCCCTTTCTGGTGTGCACGGGCCGAAATCAGAGACCCGACATGTCTTCATCTCCGCCAGGTACTCACGCCGAAGAAGACATTCAGCCCGCAGACGAAGTGGAGATAGATCACGGGGTTTGTTCCACGCTTCATCCCCGCTGTGCTCAGACTTACTGTAGCGACAGTACGACACCGAGGACTCTGGCTTTGAGCAAGATTCTGTCTTGACCCAGTCCGTTCGGTCGAGCATATATCAATATAAATTCGAGAACGGGCGGACATACCACTCATACAAAGAAGGCCAGTACTTCATGCCCAATGACTCGGCCGAGCACGAACGACTCGAGCTGCAACACCGCGCAATGTCCCTCGCTGCTGGTGGACAGCTCTTCTATGCGCCCGTCCGCGACCTTCACCATGTCTTGGATCTCGGCACTGGCATCGGTACATGGGCCGTTGAAGTGGCTGACGCCTACCCTGAGGCCGTAGTCATCGGTGTGGACTTGAGCCCCATTCAGCCGTCACTCGCTCCGCCAAATGCCAAGTGGGAAATTGACGACGTCGAGGATGACTGGACCTGGCCGGCAGACCACTTCGATCTCATCTACAGCCAATTCATGCTGAGCGGAAGTATTGCGGATTTTCCCAAGTATTTTCGCCAGGCTTTTAGGTAATTCACCGCTCGATCTGCTCTTTGACACTCGAAACCAATTTCTGTGAATGTGATGCTTACCAAGTTGTTCATAGGCACTGCAGGCCGGGCGGGTATTTCGAGCTTCGCGACCTGGCTACTTACCTGCGAAGTGACCATGTTCCCATCAGAGAAGACAGTGCCGTCAACGAGTGGTGTCGGCTCATGCGGCAGGGAATCACCGGTATGGGGCGCAGACTTGATCTGGATTTCGAGCAACTGGGGGATCTGATGCGAGAGGCCGGCTTCGTCGAGGTAGTCGTGCGGCCGTTCAAGATCCCCATAGGTCGGTGGCCTTCCGATCCAAAGTTGAAAGAAGCAGGGCTGTTTCAGCTGTACGCCATGTTGGAGGGCGTTGAGGCACTGACATTGGCCATCTTTACCCGCTGCCTGGGTTGGGAGCCGGAACGTGTCCACGTCTTCCTCGCTGATGTGCGGAAGGAGTTCAAAGCCACCAAACGCTATACTTACTGGCCGTGGTAAGTGGTCGACCAAATGCAACTGACGGTGGTTTGAGGCTGACTTCTAATTCGCAGCGCGGTCATTTATGGCAGAAAGCCTGTATCTGCGTCGTAATGGGCTCTAATCGTGAGCAACGATAGTGAGTGACTGACCATTCAGGATGGACTGGGTGCAAATGGCAGCCGATTGGTTCTGGAACATCGTCGTCCACGACACTGCATGCATATGGGCGATCCCAGATCGAAAGATTGTCCGTACAGGCGAATTGTCCACGAACCTTGGAGAATTCAAGACCGGAATCCTCGGTCTAGGACAGTCCCAGCATGACTCGGCGCATTTGAAACGTGCCTAGAAGACCGATGCCTAAGTCATCGATGATTGGATCGTGTCTGCCTGAGTGTTTATCCCCTTTGACGTGGCAAATGGACGGAAGCTCTTGCAGCTGGCCGATTGATGCAGCACAAGCTGAAGGCAAAGAAGCCTCTGATGAGAGAATCCACGGTAGCTCGACCGGGGACGAAACCAAGAGAGCCCTGCGGACTGCACAGAGACTTAGCCTTCGAGAAGACTCGGCACAACAACTCAAGGGCACGAGCTGCCTCAATGCTCAGGATGAGATTCTCCTCGACGTACGCGAGCACGGCCTGTGTACGCGGGACGAGCAGCACCCCTCGAGCAGTCTCGCTTGACCCCAGTTCCGGCGGTCGGTGGGACGGGCAGCGACCCTCGCTAAGAGTAAGTTTGCCAGGGCAGTCCCAATGGAACATGCAAATCCAGCGTGGCTCAACCAACTGGCTTCATCAATGCGACGGAGTCCCAAGAAATCATGCAGATGGACAAGCGTAGATCGAACGAAGTTGCGTGAAGTTGAACGAGGCCGCTGAAGTTTCCGCCTTGAAGCTCATGTCCGGAAGAAGCACAGCTAGGTAATGAGACTGAGGTCTTGTTGCTCATAACGGATTTGCTCTGTTCGAGAATAGTTCGTTTGCAGGAGCGACCTTACGTTGAGGTCTGGCAAGCGAGCCACGTGAGCACGTACAGTCCGTTCATGCTTGGCAATGAGAGCACCGCAATTTTCAGCCCTCGAGATCTCGCTCAGCTCAGCTTGCCAAGACTGGTACTGATGGAAGGCTGAAATGAGGCGGAACTGAATTTGTTACGCACCTTGAGAATCAAGAGCGGCAGGGTTCCCAGGTGCAGGGCGCGCAAAGTGTAAGTTGTTAACATCTCGGTGACGCTACAGGGAAGGGAGAAGCATGTGGTGTGCTTAGAGCAAGGAGTGGCGTCCGTAGCATGGTTTGTTCAAGCCGTTAAGGCGGACCATAGCGATTGGCACATCCATCGTCGATACGTGTCGTCGAGGATGACAGAACCCGTGAAAGGCTCTTCGTTTGCTTGCAGCCGCTACAGGCGGTCGGAGCAACGCCACCTCAGGTCTGCACCAAGGCAGCCTTCCTCAAAGAAGTAATGTAGTTGAGTTGAAATTTGGTCTCATGATGAGGCCGCAATCTGACCTTACTCTTGGCAGGCGGTTGTTAAATGCACATGATTGCAGGATCGTCAGATAGCCGGGGCGGATACTCAATCCCAAGCTCTAACGCGTCGAACAGCGTCTGGGAGATTTTCGAGGTCGAGCTGCTGGAGCCCATTGTCCATGATTCATGGTGAGAATCACGGCGACCACCTCGAGTGCGTGATCAGCTCATCGCTAACAGACCGTTTCGTATTATTTTCTTCGAGTCTGGTGTTCCGGGACAAACAACATGGTTCACTTCTGGTGAATTGTTGTGCAGCTGCGTTCAGGCAAACGTCACTTGCCAAGACCTTGTGGGTTAAGGATCCGTCAGTGTCCGAACGAGATTAGCGGAAACCGCTAAACGGAGAAATTTTACTCTATATATTATGCAATACACGGAAATGTGTTCAACAATTGGGATCTGATCCCAGGGATAGCGTCATCTGGACGCGTGGCGAAATGGTATCGCGCTTGACTACGAATCAAGAGATTGCGGGTTCGAATCCCGTCGCATCCTTTCTTTTTGGGTTGTACTCCTTTTGCTTCTTTACGTTTTTGCCTTTGTCTTTTTCAAACCTGCGGTCCTGCAGACCACAGCCACAGAATGCCTGGAGGTTTCGATAAATAATTGTAGTGCTCTAGAGCCTAACAAAGCACTGCGTGAACAAAGGCTCGGCCGGTGCGTCTGCACCCCGGATGAAATCTACTTGTACTCCGTACTTCTCCACACGCCCACCTTCCCCGAAAGAGGGATGTACTGAAAATAAGGAAATCATGGAAACATTAGGGACTGTCCCGGAGACGAAGATCAAGGCGACGTCTCTACTGTACACCCATGACAAAGATTTTATTTCTGCATCCTTGTTTAGATTTTGATTGGTAATGAGTCAATGGTCTTCAGTTCGACGGAGTCCTCCAGTGGCTTCTTCGGCATCTGGACTACTGACTCGTGGTTAAGTCGGTTAGCCAGCCGCCCAAGAGCAGGTGATCTGCCAGGTTGCCCGAGATAACAGCTGAGAGGCAGGTGTACGTGTAAGGCAGCCGGTTGGCGGCCAGCTTGAGGCCTTCCTGTAGGCAAGACCTCGGTGTGCTACTCAGGGAACGCTTGGTGAGCCTCAGGCAAACTCTCGTTCAGCATCTTGATTTCGAGGGGGGGTTTGCCAACTGTCAGCAAGCTTTGATGCGGCGGACAAAATTGAAACTGTAGCAGAGCATGATCCACTAGCATCGCTTTCGTGGTAAGCATTCAGTAGCAGTCAAGAGGTCGGGGCGGGTCGCAGTGGCATAAGAAGTATCTCTCGCTCTTCCTGACGGACTCTTTCGCCACCTTTCGGTGTTAGGTACTGGGTATCGAGGTTGAGCTCATCCTCATTTCGGCATTTCGAGCGTCGCAGTCCAGGACATCAGCTGCATCCCGAGGGCAAGGTTAAGGTCAGTCGCGCCATTGTGTGTCTGGCCGTGAAGGGGGGCGAGGTCAACGGAAGCTGAAAATTCGAGCTGTTGTTCCAACGACTGACGGCCTAGAGTCAGGCTTCATACGACGTCCTCCAGTTCATTTTCACGGGGCGTCTTCTCAATCTTGCAAGGTCCTCTGCACTTCTGCTCTGGCTGCTTGGGTCATTCCGCGCCATGTCAGCCTTCGGCGCCGAAGATTGATGAATATCTGTACAAAGTGTTGCGTTGGAAACAGCTAGTAGTTACAGTTTTCTCCCACTCGGACGCACCGCACCTTGGGCCTATGACGTGAAGAACGGGCACTGTGACCTCGGTCCTGCCCATCAAGCAGCTCTCCGATCGGCTTCATGGGCGGCTAGGATATGCCGGAACCAGCGCAGGGTGAATCAAGGGCAGACGCAACGATGCTGCTAGAAACTCGGACTGGAACATCCTCGCACCGTCGTCAGCTCCTCTGCCATACGAGGTACCGAGTACCGTGTGCGCGTACTCATACAAATCCTTCATCGCATCCACACAGTCACCAGCGATATTCGTACACTCTTACCTCAGCCACTAACGATCTTGTAGAACCCGCCGTGAACTGCCCCATATGCTTCAAAAAATGGTAACCCAAATCTGACAGGAGAACGACCTGTTGCGAGCCAGGGATCCCTAACATGCATCTGCCGACACTAGCAACCGATGGTACGAACTGCAGATAATCATATGCCCGAGGCCAGGCTGAGATCAGTACGTCCCTCAGGGACCTCTGGGAAGAGCGGACGCCCAATGACTACAATGCCCGCATCCCACATTCTCGAGGTTTGGTTCCCCGCGGGTACTCCGTATGGTTTGACACCGCAAGAGCCCTCGCACGCTCGGATGCTCGACCTTTCATACCGAGGTGGAGCTTGGTCAGCGTAAGACTGTGAGCTCAGTGACGCCTGTACTCGTACACGTAGAGTACCTCTCTTGAAGCGTAAGTGGCAAAACGATTGGTCCATGATTACCTCGTCTTTGAGGCTAGCGGACGAGGACGACCGAGTGTGAAGTACGCATCACGATACTGCACAAACTTCTGGCCCCTTTCCCCGACACTGGACCGACATTATATGTGTTGTTGGCTTCAGTGTTGATATAATTGGTCCTTAGCCTTCTCTCACGACTGTTGAGAGAGCAATCCCCGCTAGGAGGGAAGACTGTGACGACCACAATACTCGATTTCTTTGAAACTCCCCGCCGTGCGCGTACAGTAGCCGGAATCTCGCCGGCCACGACTCCAGAACCCACGAGCGACCGAAAGACCGGAAGGCTCCGTCAGCTCGAACTGCCGGGTTCATTCATTTTTGTGTCATTGCCGAAAGACAGAAATCACGGGATACGCCGTTTGACAGGCGCACAAAACTCGATCACTAATATTAAACCACCCAACAAAGTCAGGGCCACAACCCGCGGGTTGAGCCTCAACATCGACACACCATGAAGCTCGAGAGCGTCGACCACTCCGCCTTCACGGCTGGATCAACAACGAGCATTCTGATCCGATATGCTCTTTTAACGATCTCAGTCCTCCTGACAACCCGCGTCCTCATCTTTGTCTACCGCTCATTAAACTCGCCCCTCCGCTCCGTTCCTGGGCCCCTTGCCGCGCGTTTCTCCCGCCTATGGTATTTGTACCGGCTCTCCCTCGGCCGCTGGGAACATGATGACCTAGCGCTACACCGAAAATACGGCCCTGTTGTCCGCGTCGCGCCGGATATGTACAGCATTGATCACCCTGAAGTGGTCAAGAAGGTGTACGGGATCAACAGCAAGTTTCCGAAAAGTGACTGGTACTACGCATGGCAGCATCCGGACCCCAATCGGTGGACGTTGTTCCCGGACCGGGATATGAAGCGCCACGCGGAGACCCGGAAACGCTTCCAGTCAATGTACTCGATGAGTAGTTTGGTCAATTACGAGGGCTACGTCGACGCCTGTGCGGAAATCTTTGGGCAGAGATTGTCTGAGTTTGCAGCCAAGGGGGAGACCATCAACATGGCGCATTGGTTCCAGTGTTATGCATTCGATGTCATCGGTGATATCACTTATTCGCAGCGATTTGGCTTCTTGGACAAGGGAGAGGATGTGAGTGGGTTGTTGAAGGCGTTGCATAGTGTGTTACAGTATGGCACTTTGGTGGGAGTATATGCTAAATGGCATCCGTGGATATTTGCCATTTCAAATCGACTGGGTCTGGGAGGCGGTGGAGGGAGGGTGACTTTGATGGACTACGCGAACCAGAGGATCAAGCAACGGGAAGCGGAGAGGAAGTCTGGGGTCGATGTGGAGAAGATGGGCGAAAGAGACGAAAGCGCACCCATGGATTTTCTGGAGAAGTTAATGAGAGCGAACCAGCATGATCCGCAGAAGGTCACGCCGTACCATGTGTTCATGATGGGCTTGTCGAACATCATTGCCGGGTCCGACACCACGGCGGTCTCCTTGTCCTCAATTCTCTACAACCTCCTGAGGTATCCAGACACCATGCGGAAGCTTCGGGACGAAATCCGAGAACACGAGGGACAGGGACGCTGTGGCAACCCAGCAGTTTCGTTCAAGGAGAGCCAGGAGATGCCCTATTTGCAGGCAGTGATGAAAGAGGCGCTGCGGATGCATCCTGCCACAGGCCTGCCGTTATGGAGGGTTGTGCCCGAAGGTGGTGTAGAAATTTGTGACAGGTTCTTTCCCCAGGGGACCATCGTCGGACTCAACACATGGTGCGCTCACTATAACGAAGATGTATTCGGTCCCGACGCGAAGCATTTCCGACCTGAGAGATGGATCGAGGCTGAAAAAGAAGGAGGCCAAAGGTTGAGGGATATGGAGAATTATTACTTACCCGTATGTGGTCGCCCGCCAAGTTGGCCTTTGCTAACATCGTCTAGTTTGGCCTTGGGTCACGAACATGCATCGGCCGACACATTTCGTTCCTGGAGATGTCCAAGCTCATTCCGCAGCTCGTGAGAAGGTTTGACTTTGAACTTGAGCAACCTGATCGAGAGTGGAACACGGTGAACTATTGGTTCGTCAAGCCCACAGATTTTCGAGTGAAAGTCTGGGCGCGTACTCCGTAGTGAATAGTGACGCCCACCGCGCAAGCAGGCAACCATTAGCGCAGAGTGATTGTGGCCGTGATCGAAGGTTTTCCTGTGACCAAGATGCTTATGCTATCTATCTGCGGTTATAACAACAGTGCAGGACAGACTGCGCGTCATGAGCGAGCCGCCCCAAGTTTCACCGATGTAATTCCAGGGCTTGATGTAATACGAGGCTGATGCAGCCACATCTGTACGACCCTGGTCGCCGACGGGCCACGGCCCCGGGATCGTGAGGAAGGGACAACAAGAGGTCATGGAAACTTCTGTTTTGCTTTCGAGGCAGGCTCGTCCCGCGGCCATGTGGTTGACAGGAACACGCTGCGCTGACTTGCAGTCATTTGCTGGCTTTGCTCAACACCACTGTCCTGCCACGCATTTTGCGCATCTTTCACAGCTTTACGCAGTACTTCGGACTGCGGTATCTGAACCACGCCAGCTGGCGAAAATCGAGTACCGCTATGATAGTACGGCAAGTGTTCGACGAAGTTCGGATCAGAGTCCTTCACCTTTTCCCGCGTGAAAACGGAGGCGCTGGCGGCTAAACAGCAAACTGATCCGATCTATCACAAACTAGGACGGGCAGCTAGCGTGGGGAGTGGTTGACAAGGTGTGCATCCAGTGACCAACCGCCGAACAGCTCGTGCAAGAGTGGAGCTTAGCGTCAACGAGCACACCCTCCTTATCTCAGACCGTTCTAGCGAGTCCGACAACTCCGCAAGATTCAGCGTATGCGATTCGTGGGGTTGGCCAAATGTCGTCCAAGCAATTTCCGCCCGAGCGCCTGTCTTGTGGCTATTGGGCGCACCGGCTTCGCGACGATTGATGCCCAGCCGTCGTTCGGCTCTTCCATAGAGGATCTTAGTCCGGGCGATACGGCAGTGGTAAGAGGACGAGGAAGGGTCAAAAGTATGGGTGGTGTAGGGTAAAGGCAGCTGTCAGGTAAGAAGAGGCAAAGTCGTAGGTAAGAGGCGACCAGAGCAAGAGGGCGTCAAAACATGGGAACGTGAAGGCGCCCCAAAGAAAGAACGGGAAAACTGCGCCTGCCCAAGACGGACATCTGGCAGCTGCCAGCATCATCAACACAAGTCTCGGTCTTCACCGCATGAACACGCCTGCCAGTAACTTAAGATGTCTGTATGTCGTTTTCTGCAGGCGAACGGTGCGGTACCCGGTACAGTACTGTGTACTGTGGTATTCCGTCCTTCCGCAGTCGGTACTTGAAGGGGAGGAAGCTGGAGAGAGCTGCGCAAGTTGCGCCTGGAAAGGCTTCTGGGGGTCCTTAGGCTCGCCCCGAGCAGCCAACAGGCAAGTGCAAAGCCGTCGCGGCTTCCCTAGAGGAGCGGGTGGAGTGTGCCTGCTTGCCGATCGCCAGCCAGTCAAGTCCATCCTCCCATGACCTCGAATCCCGATTCCGCCTCCAAAGCACAGCCAACTTCCCTCCACCACTGCTAATCAACCTAAACTAACTGCTCGACCTCTTGAACCTCCATCTGATTGAGAAATCGAGCTGTGACCTACTTTAATCACCATCGCTTCTGAGCATTTGCCATAGCGACGCGCCGCTGTCTGCACCTCTAGTCCCCTGAGTGACAGTCGCTTGACCAGCCACCGAGGCTTCCCTTTCTCTTCTCCAGTTTCGGTATCTTGGTCTCGTCATCTTTGTCGCCCCGTTCAGCCGCTCCAACCTCATCGCTAGTCGCTCACTCGACTGCCGCTCTTTTGCGCGCGACTACTCCCCCATTCATCTCGATAACCACGCACAACATCGCTCACGGTCATATCGCATGATTCTGGAGTGGTCGCATTCATCCGTCGGCGCTCACCCAAGGAGACCAGGCCGTTGACCATCCGTCGCCCCACATGAGTGGCAGCGCTGCCACTCAGCCCTCGTCAGGTATGGCCACCGTCACATCTCGATTTGTTTCTCCTGATGGCGCACTCCTGTCTCTAACATGTCTCTGCTCAGGCGCATCCCCACAAGTACCAGAAATCCGTCCCAATGACGCCGCTGTCACCTCGTCCCCCCAAGCTCCTCAACCCACCGAGACGATGACCGAGAAGCCCAAGCAGCCTTCGGTGGTCAAAATCCCTTCTCGCACCTCTTCGCATCAGCGATCGACCGAGCTGAATGCCGCTGCTCCTGCTGTGCCTGCGGCGTCCGAACCACCGGCATCACCAAGGCGAGGCTCAAAACGAAGTCTACTCAGCCGAAGCAGAAACAATAGCAGGAGTAGCAGAAGGTCATTAAGAGCTGCTCGAGCGGCGGAAAGCAAGGACCCTGTGCCGCCTCTTCCTTCGAACGTCGCGACTAAGGCCGAGAAGAAAGCTCACAAAGGTTTCCTTGCATTTCTGAACTGTTGCAGCCCGGGCGACTTTCCCGACGATGGAAAATCAGATGACCCTGACGTTGCGGCGAAGAAAATTAAAATCCAAGCGCAGCCGCAAAGGACGTCCAGAACACAAGACCAAAACGAAGTGGTGGAAACCGAGAAGAACTTGCCGGCGAAACCGATGGTTGATGACACGAACGGCCAGGGCAAAATTGCAAGTGAAGAGCTATCGGAGAAGAGGGCGCTTGAGACATCCTCAGACGAGCATTACCATGACAAAGTGACTGTTCCCAGTACGAGTGCCACGCTACCACCGGCACCGTACTCGCAGCAAGATGTAGGACCCCGAGGTGACGAAGATCAAATAAAATCGACTACCGTCGCGGTGCCTGAGCCATCAACAAAGCCAGATGTGAATGTCATTTCCGCTACACCTACAGAGTCCGAGCATCCTGCAGAATCTCAGCTATCCGAGGAGGATGAGAAGACGACGGCCGACGTGGACATGGTAGATGCTCCTCCCGCGGTTCCTGAGGTTGACGAAGAACATCTCGACGAACCACCCCAGCCTGCCGAACTGCAACCGCAAGTATCCCTGCCTCCTCCACCTCCGCTGTCCAAAAGGCATGAACAGGTCGTCGGAAAAGAAGTCCCTCCCGTGCCGGACGCATCTCCGGAGAAGCAAACCTGGCTTCTACCTCCCGTCGACACTAGGTTAAAGGGCCGAAAATGTCTTATCCTTGATCTTGATGAGACACTGGTACACAGCAGCTTCAAAATTCTCAACCAGGCGGACTTCACTATCCCTGTAGAAATCGAAGGTCAGTATCATAATGTCTATGTCATCAAGAGACCTGGAGTGGATCAATTCATGAAAAGGGTCGGAGAGCTCTACGAAGTTGTCGTCTTTACTGCCTCGGTCTCCAAATATGGTGATCCATTGCTGGATCAGTTGGACATCCACCACGTCGTCCACCACAGGCTGTTCAGAGAAAGCTGTTACAACCACCAGGGAAATTATGTCAAGGTAAGAGAGTGAAGCGCGAACATCCTGAGATCAACTGTGCTGACCCAATATCAGGACCTGTCACAAGTCGGACGAGATTTGAAGGAGACGATCATCATCGACAACTCACCTACATCCTACATCTTCCATCCACAACATGCAGTCCCGATAAGCTCATGGTTCTCCGATGCACACGATAATGAGCTGCTTGACCTCATTCCAGTGCTGGAAGATCTTGCCGGGCCACAAGTACAGGATGTGAGCTTGGTATTGGACGTGGCCTTATAAGGGCGAGAATTCCAGTCTCACCTTTCGCGATCGATTCCTTACTGTTCATCTGTTGATATTAGAAAAGCACATTACGGTAAAAAGTTCGTTTGGCATCATCTAGCGAGGCGTTCACTATCTCATGCTTTCCACGATCGGGTGCACGAGGCATCCGTGCGAATGGACCTTTGCGCAACGGGTGCCAGGCCGAAGAGGGTTACAAGACGTGCGCAGTCAAAAACAATACAATTTTAATCGCCTAAGACGACTTCACATTGTCAGCTACTTTGAGGTTCTGACGGCTCCTGTGGCAGAGTGCGGGAGGACTCTCTTGATATCACCCTCCCGGCGCGGCCGATGTTCCCTTTGTTGGGCTGGTTGTTTGGGGTTCGAATGGCACATTGGCAGGCTTGCATTTGGCTTCAGCTGGAATTGCGGATTGAGACAGAAATGGAGTAATCGCTGCATGTTTGTGGAAACGTAAAATGCCTGTTTTGTACACTGAGTTGGGGCTGTAGTGAAGGCTTTGTGGATGAGAGGTCCAGCATGCTGCAAAGCTTGTGAGGAGAGAATGTGAAGGGAGCTGCAGCTTTGATGCCGGATCATCACGAGTTCTCCGCTTGGGAGCTGACTCTGGAGCATCGAGCGTGTTTTGATATCCACTATCCAATTAGCTGGGGAAGCATCAGTAGCAGGCAGACATCCGCGTACAGAGACGGGTGATCAGATCTCAATTCAAAATATAGGTATCTTGGACAAGCAGCTCTTCAGTTTGCGCTCGCATCAGCTCTTCTACACCTCCATCACCTTTTTGACCGGGCGCTCGAATTTATACCTTGTTGACTAGGGACAATACTCGGCAGTCGCGACTGGCTCGGTATTGGAATGATCCTGTCTCATCAGCTTCTCTTCGTGGTCCTTATATCTCCAGCCTCCGATACAGACAAACTCATTCACTTGAGCCGGACTCGAACAGACGTTTATCCCTTCCCTTCACGGCTAGCGAAGTTCTTACAACGTTGACCGCTCCGTTGGAAGAGACTCGCCTCCATTATATAGCGACTACATGCCCTCTACAAACTCCCGCACCAGCCGCCCAACCTCATCCGGCGCTTCAACACAGTGCCAGTGGCCCACGCCCTGCAACACCTCGAGCCGCTTTCTTGTTTTCTCTGAGCCCAGACTCTCAAAGATCAGTTTGCAGCCCTCCAACGGTGCCGACTTGTCGACCTCGCCGGCAATAATCAGAGCCGGGACTCTCACGTCGTGATACAGCGGCGGGGTGGCGCGCTCGATGGCCCGACAGTTCGCGATATAGCCCTGGGGATCCTGCGCGAGGAGCTGTTCCCTGATGAACGCCTTCTGGAGGGCCGTGGCTTGTGGGCCCGTGGCCGCGTTGGGGATCGTGTTGGCCATGGATTCCATGCCCTCGGATTGGACTTTGGGAACGCGCTGCTTGAATACCTCGGCGACTTGCGGGCTGGGGTGTACGGGGCCGATCAGGATGGCGGCCTCGACGCGGGAGGGCGAGGTTGATGCCAGCTGTGTGGGAACCCTATGTCGTGTCAGTCAGTGAGTTTCTTCGTGAAATGCTGCCCTATCAAGGCATCAGCGCATTTCTCGGCTCGAAACTCACATCCCGCCCATCGAGTAGCCGACTACTATCGCTTTGTCTACCTTTAGATGGTCCAGCAGGGCGAGGACATCTTTACCGACAGATTCAATCGAGGTCTCGGTTCCGGCCTTGAAATTTGAGCGGCCAGCGCCGTAGTTGTCGAAGATTATGCATCGATAGCTCGTTACTGAGAGGATGTGTCAGTCTGGATTGGGACTTACAGGGTGGTGTATGAGTCCTGGCACAGAGACAATCGTCCAGAGATGGTGGGAACTCACGGTATGGAAAAATAGGGAAATAATAATTCTGCGTCGATCCAAGCCCATGGACGAAGATGAGGGTGCGTGGCGAGGGTTGGCTTGATGACAAGGGCGCGATATCCGTGTAGTGGAGGGAGTGGTCGTTTACGGTTGCGAAGGGCATATTGATGAGAGTTGCGATTAATGATTCTAGACGTGTGTGGTTGCAAAGTATTTTCCCACTATAGCTTACTGGCTGCCTTTATGACAGTGGTTCGGTGGCTTATAAAAGTTCGACGTCGCGGATTGACATTTCCTTTTCTTACCTTGAGTGAGGGGCCGTTGAGGTTGGCTCATTACCGTACAATGATGTCGTCGAGCCCGAGAGGAAAGGCCGGATGTGTCAAGGATCAGAGGGACCGGCCCGAACACGGTTCAACTATGATAGACATTTCCATGGCTCGTGGCCATCAAGCCGTCAGGAGGGCTGACCTGAGACTCAGATATGTCGAAGTCGACTCTTTACTGCCATGCCAGATCACGGCCCACACCGCAGACTTTTGTGATAGTCGACGAATGTACTCCGTACGTAAGAACGACTCGAACGAGTATCACGCAAGTTGCCAAGAGGAACGCGCAACTGAGCGTGCAGGATGTTTCAGACCGAATCAAGAGCGGGTCTCGTCAGGATAATGCTGCGTGCTGCCTGTGGTGTGATGCCCGAGTTTGAGTTTATACGGTGCGTTTTTCTTCACAGCTGAGTCAGAAGCTGAGAAAAACGATGGACCGCACATGCGGCCCAGGGGCTGAAAGAGACAGTTTGCAAATGCACCCGGGCCCCGACCCGAGGTTTGGGATGCCCTCGAGGCTTCGAATGCTTCTGTCGTGTCCCCTGAAGTTCAAATTTAGGCATGGAATACCCCGCCTCGGGGTGTGCTGCGTAATCGTTGGACCGCCGTCTAGGCGTGGGTGAGGCGTGCACTCGACCAAACGCGTGTCCAGTAAGTGATCCACACCGAAAGCGCGAAGCCCACTCAACGTTTCCGGCCTGGGCTTCGCCGCCGATCATCGATGCGAAATCGCGGAGCGAGAGTGAGCACTGAGCCAGACACGGCCGCATCCTCTTCTGGCTTCTCGCATCTGCGTCTGAGAGTTGCATCTTTTTCACCTGCATCTCGTTGTTGGGCCGAGCGAATCCCCATGCCCTATTCTTCTAGCTTCGATTGAGCTTGGATGGGTTGCAGATAGGCTCTCTCAATCATCTGCTTCTCGCATAATCATTTTCCTTCTTCCTCTCCTTCCTCTCCCCTGTCCTTGCGCGATACGGCCATCTGTGCCAATTCCACTCGCTCAGAGTAGTTCTGGAAACTATACAACATGTCCCCAGACGTCCGGCTCCGCGTCTCCTGGTTGAGCCGCGTGGTCATTTTATTCTCCTCCTTATCGCACGCCTTCTACATTCCAGGTATGCTTCGTCCGCGTTAGGCCGACCTGCTTCTGTAACGGGGCGACTGATACCTGTCTGACAGGCGTATCGATACGAAGTTATCGAGATGACGAGCATATCCCACTTCTTGTGAACAAGGCATACTCCGACACGAGCCAGTTGCAGTATGCGTATTTCGATCTGCCCTTCGTCTGCCCGCCTACGGGCAACAAGCACGCCGGCTTCTCCCACGCCAGCGGACACAGCGTGGCCCTCAACCTCGGTGAGGTCCTTCGCGGTGACAGGATCAAGATCTCGGACTTCGAAATCAATATGGGGCAGGACATTGATTGTCAGTACCTCTGTGACAGGGTCATAACCCGCGAGGATTTAAAATGGGCGCAACAGATGATACAGGGCGAATATGTCATAGAATGGATTCTCGACAACCTCCCGGGAGCAACCTCGTTTGTGACAGTCGACCGAACTCGGAAGTACTACGCATCGGGCTTCAAGATGGGATATAGGGATTTTGACCCGGCTACAGGCAAAGAGATGTATTACTTGTACAATCATCACAACCTCGTCGTGCGGTGGCGGCAAGCACCGGGGAGAGCAGGCGACAACGGCGGAAAGGTCGTTGTGGGGTTCGAGGTATATCCAAAGAGTATCAATGTGGGTCAACGGAATGCCACGGGCTGTCCTTCTGATGTGTCTGGAGACGACCTGGAACCGTTAGCACTGTACATCCCAGGAAACATCACCGACCTGACCGAGCGATATGCCGAATCATCCTACATCCCAGAAAGTGCGGTAGACATGGACGACGGGGCAACCATGACCATTCCCTACACCTACTCGGTCTACTTTTTCGAACAGAAGGATGTAGAGTGGTCAAATCGCTGGGATCTCTACTTCAACGACCAGGCTGAGAGCACGTTCACCCACTGGCTGGCCATCGTCAACTCATTGATCATCTCGGGGATTTTGGGCGCTATCTGCATTGTCATTTGGGGACGGACGATGCAAGGAGATGTCAAGGGTCGTGGCGATGGGATGCTGGAAGAAGCTCGCCTCAAGCTCGGCAAGCGCGAGAAGAAGAAGTCGGGCAGCGGATTTCTGGAGAAGACCTCTGAGCCGAGCCTGGAAGATGATCTGTCTTCGGATGAAGAACCGCTGGAAGAAATTACAGGATGGAAACTGCTGCATGGCGACGTGTTCAGACCACCCCCATATGGCGGACTTCTTGCCCCATTGGTCGGATCCGGGATACAGCTTGTCTTCATGATAGTGGGCTTGTTGGGATTAAGCTGCGCGGGGATTCTCAACCCAAGCTGGCGCGGAGGGTTCTGGAGCGTCGGTGCTGGTCTCTTCGTCGTCGCCGGTGGATTCTCGGGGTATTTCTCTGCGCGAGTCTACAAGACGTTTGGTGGCCAGAACTGGCGCAAGAACACAATGATGGTAAGTTCCTTCCACGTGGGACTGCAAGCAGTATGCTGACAGGTTGCACCAGACTGCACTTCTTTTCCCAGGCCTCCTCTTTACCCTGGTCTTCGTCCTCAACCTCTTCTGCTGGGCGCAAGCGTCCTCTACCGCGCTCCCGTTCTCGACCCTGCTGGCCCTGGCTTGCCTATGGCTGCTCATCCAACTTCCTCTCGTCCATCTGGGTTCGTACTGGGGGTTCTACAGGTCATCCGCATGGGAACACCCTACCAAAACAAACGCAATACCCCGACAAGTGCCATCTCAGGCGTGGTACATGAAGCAGCAAGTCACACTGGCCTTGGGCGCTGGACTCGTTGCCTTCGCCGTTCTCTTCATCGAACTCATCTTTGTGTTTAAATCACTCTACCTTGATAAATCATCCTACTACTACGTCTTCGGCTTCTTGAGCATCATTTCGGCTCTCCTCTCGATCACCATCGCCGAGACAGTCATCATTGCGACATACATACAACTCTGCGCCGAGAACTACCACTGGTGGTGGCAGTCGTTCTTCGTGGGTGGGGCGTCGGGCTTCTGGGTCTTTGTGTACTCGGTGTGGTACTACGCCACCCGGTTGCACATAGACGGCTTTGTGAGTGGTTTGTTGTTTTTCAGCTACAGCGCACTCGCTTGTGCGGTGTACTCGCTGGCGACGGGGACGGTTGGGTTCCTCACGGCGTACATGTTTATTCGGCGGATATACGGCGGTGTGAAGGTAGACTGATAGTTCAGTCCCTTGACATATTCCCTTCTCTTCCAAAAGAGTGCTGAAGACACTTCTTACGATAGAAGGCACCGGGCAACGTTTAGATTGTATAGCAATTACCACTTCCATGTCCATCTACTTGACATGCCCGCAAGACATCGAGATATCCCTCACTGCTGACCACATGTCCAGATACAGCGAGACCCGCATCTTCACCGTCACCTTGGTTCCATTCCGGTAGCCTTTACTCCGTTTTTGGTCGGCAAGTGTCAAAAAAATTCTCATGCCCTCAGCCGACATGCGTATGCGGACCGCGACCCGCGCACGTGGGTCGGTTTCGTTGGACGTCACCCATAAGCTTTAGAGTCCAAGCGAAGGATTCTTACTCAGCTAACGAAAACGTGTTGATCCGGCTCTCGGGAGCGCGGTCAAGTGGTTGCGCTGACAAACAGAAACCGAAGCGATGGAGCAATACTAGATCGAAGGGCGTACTCGGGTGATTTGTTTAGGCCATTGGCCGTGGTTACATGAGGCTGCGGTTCAAAGAACATCCACTTGATTACCGCACAGGGCCTAGGACGCCTGGAGGGGCCATGGGGGGCCCCCAAAAAGCCACATGGAAATTTCGACAGGGCATCACAACGGAGGCTCAAGGGGGCGGTTATTGGCTCCCACAACGCGGCAAGGATCCATTCGTCGACGCTGTCCGCCCTTCGCGTCATTTGCATACATATACTCCGTACCCATCATGGCGTTCAACGT
The DNA here is from genome assembly GCF_000585515.1 of Cladophialophora yegresii CBS 114405. Lineage (NCBI taxonomy): Eukaryota > Fungi > Ascomycota > Eurotiomycetes > Chaetothyriales > Herpotrichiellaceae > Cladophialophora > Cladophialophora yegresii. The sequence continues at coordinate 723,649 of NW_006913046.1, forward strand.
GCTCAATGACTCACTTTTAGGGGTACCTCAACAGATGTCCCGCTACGCACGCCTTTCGCATCGTTCATTTTGACATGGACCATACGCGCCCCGTTGCGCACATATCGGTGAGTGGCTTACGAATGCAGGTCTATGACTCCTGGCTGGTCAGCATCGGAGTGCTTCCATTGAGAACAAACACAAGATATAAGTATACCCCCGATGTCGGTCTCGCCTTGGCCGTGTTCCTGAGCCTTCTTTCTTCCGTGCTATCGTTTATCTCCAATCAGTCACCGCCCTATCTTTCCACCTGATCTTCCCCGCATTCTTGACGCTGTCTTGGAAGCTTGCCAGCGACTCACCTGCTCGAACCACGGCGCCCCTCGTTTGAGAGCGGATTGACGAGCTCTTCCGAGCCAATCCCCGGTCACTGGGGTTATCAAACATCTGCCCACTTTCTGGCTGCAGTGACTCCTTCTTCACCATGAGCACGCCCGGTCATACCATATCCGGCGAGATGCCTTCCTTCCTCACCAACGTTCCTGCCTACACACGCTCGCGGTCGCTGGCGTTACCTGCGTCCCAGCGACGCGGCTCAGCGATCGCAAACGCCATTGGTTTGCGGAAGAGAAGCGAGCTCGATATCGTGCTGGATGGCGATGCAGATTTCGTGCACTCGTATTCCACCTACGACGAGATCAAGGGTCATGCTGTGATCAAATTTGAGAAGGATACCTCGTTTGATGACCTGAATATCACCTTCGAGGGCCAAACTTGCACTTACGTCGAGAAGATCGCTACCACCGCTCCCACGACTGGTCGTACGACAGGAAGGCACACGTTTCTCAAAGTCCAGCAGCCAATCGCCGAGGGCCTGCTACCCGAAAATGGCCTGTTCGAAGCAGGCGTGACCTATACCGTCCCGTTCACCTTCGTCGTGCCCGACAGATTACTTCCTTTCATCTGCTCTCACAAGGTCGATACCGAGCAGATCAGGAGAGAGCATCTGCAGCTTCCTCCAAGCTTGGGCGACCCAAGTGTCTCAGGAGATGGACACATGTTGATGGACGATCTTGCTCCTGAAATGTCCAAGATTTCCTACAGCATTCGAGCCAGGATCACAAAATGGAATGCCACCGGCAGACTACTGGAGGTCGCAGACAAGTTAGAGCGCATTCGGATCGTGCCTGCAAGAGAAGAAGCACCGCCGGTCGAAGTCGACGACATGGAGTCAGACTACATCATGCGCAAGGAGAAGAGCGTCAAGAAGGGTCTGTTCAAGATCGGTAAGGTCGGTCGTCTGACGGCAGAGACGACCCAGCCGAGAAGTCTGCGGCTACCTCACCCACAGAACCGGCAGCCTGAGCCCGTCTCGACAATGGCCACGATCAACCTGCGCTTCGATCCCGCTTCTCTGGAGGATTTGCCGCCACAGTTAGATTCGATTGTCAGCAAGCTGAAGGTCTACACTTTCTTCGGCGCTGCCCCGTACAAAATCACACCCGCCGCACGGAGGCACGACAACTGGTCCACGCTGCACGGTATCTACCCTGAGAGCGTCTCGCTGTCTTCGCGTGCGTTGTCAACCGTCTCGTGGGTCCGCCATGGCCCTGCAGAACGTGAGAGCTTCTCCTCCTCGGATTTGTCCCGACGGCCATCAGGCTACTCGACCACCTCGACGACTTCAATCCCCGAACCATCGTGTGCCTATGAGTCTGGCTCGCCTTACTATACCGCAAGACTTCCTGTCCCGATCGCCCTCCCTACTGCCTCGGGCAGCAGCCGGCCAAAAGTGTTCGTACCGACATTCCATTCCTGTATCGTCTCAAGGACCTATTCTCTCGAGTTGAATATCTCCTTCCGGACCCCAGGCACGAACATCTCCAGCAGCCACGTGACCCTCAAGACGCCCATTCAAATCTCATCCGAGGGTGGGATTCGGCCCCTACAAATCCAGGAGACCGAAGCCGCCATCGCCGCCGAGATCGAGCAGCAATTCGGGCTCTACGAGGCTAATCAGCTCGAAGAAGCTGGCCTCGGGCTCGAAAGCCCCGTGTACGAAGAGACCGAGCCGGACACGTTCATCTCGGGAACAAGACACATGAGTCTCGCACAGCCTGTCCCGTCACCGGCACGAGCACCAGCACTGCACTCCGGCGTCGATGCCAGTGCCCCGCCCGAATATAGAGCTGGTGCATTCAACACGTACAGCTCTAGGGATAGGTTGGGTGGACCTAGAACCCAAGCTGTGAGTCTCCCTGCCCCCACGGCATAGATCCTGCATTGCGCACCGTCTCACATGTATGTTATGTGAAGATCATCCCCATCTTGCCGTTCTTCGTGTGAAGCAAAGCAATTGAGGAGAGAGAGATCCCCGACGCTGAGACGTGGTGCTGCAGTTGAGTGATGTTGACGCGGGGTGCGAGACGGAGTCGAGTGGAAGCCAGTCCTCAGAACCTGAGCGACCACGGCAAGGCGGTCAGACGTCCAAGAAGCAGGACCAGGACGCCGATGCCGATGCCGACGCGCTTTTCTGAAAGGACTGTTGATGTCTGCGTATCAGTCGGCTTTTCGTCTTGACTTACTTGCGCATCTCAACACAGGCACCGACCTGGCCCTGGCACAGGGGACCGCATTACGCACGACCACCCTTGTTGGCGGGGTTGATGGTGCTCACTCTCTAGCCACGGGCGGATGATCATGCGTGAGAAGAGCAGCATCTGCAGCTTCTTGGAATGCGGGCTGCAGGCAAGCAGGCATCACATCTGGGCGCATGCGCCTTGCGGCAGGGAGGCGTTTCGAATATTTCAACATTTCAACAATTTTCAATCGGAACAGTCGATTCGAGGGCGATGTGGCTCCGGTCTGATGACCCAGAGTCACTTGTAGATAAGATCATGATGGCACGGCGTACTGGTGTTTACATTTTGGACATGGGATTGGACTGAACTGGCCTGGGTTTGCTAGGCTAGGCTGAGTTGGGCGTGCACGGTACGGGTACAGGTTGACAACTACGCGCATGATACCCACGTTTGTATTGAATCGAGTCGATTCGATTGTTTGGTTGTTCTTCTGGAGTTATCATTTGGATTACTCTACCTACTGGCTATACATGTACGCTGTGAAGTGGATTGAATATAAATGAACATAGATGATGCATAGTTATACCATCCATCACTTTTAATCTGTTTGTTTGCTGAGATCGAAACATGTACCCTGTCCCCCAACTCAGGTGCAGAAGCTAGGTACCTTGAGCTAGAACGGGTAGTCTGTGCAAGTGGCTGGTGACATACGACACGCGACTCCTGGTTTGAGGCGGATGTGTTTTTCTTGTTGGCTGCGGCTGGAAGTGGTTGCGCCAAACTGTTCGTGAATGTTGCTCTATTCTGTGCAGCCAGTGGTGGCGCCGATCTGTGTTAAAAGGCAGTCGAATGATACTCGCAAGAGACAACCGCCACCACTGTAGGGGCAGGATTTCGTGTCACCCGATGAGCATCTGTGAACCCGGATTGATCACGTTCTGCACTGCGTGAGTATATGCATTCCAGGGCAGAGCACGAGAGGAGAAGTCGACAGGACGAGTGAGGCGCGTGTGCATTTGTAAAGCGTCGAGGTGTCCCTTTTGACAGCTCGGTCAGGGTTTGGACGGTCGGAGAGGATAACCGAGAGCCCACGGCATGGATGGGTGTTGTAATGAGCCAGCGGAACCTTGACTTATAGATCCGACCGTTAATGGGAGTCTCAGGCCATCAAGCACCGCAGTGGTGATTCTGCCTCTCTAGCTAGAAGACTTGTCCCTTGAAAGGGCAACAGCAATTACCATGGTAGGCCAAATGGCTTCGCCTCGGTCGCGAGATAGGACATATCACCAGACGCACCGAGACCGCGTCGGACCTCTCCATCTCCTAGTTATCAGGCCCAGCTGGACCAGTACGGGAGCTTCTCTCGGCAAGGATGTGCTTGATTCAATCGTTCGCTGACTTTGTAGGTGCGGGAAAACCAGAGCCTGGGGTACTTATATCGGCAGGCCGGGAGAGGTACATCTCCGTGAGGTCGGGAACCCGATCAACCAGCTCCGGTGTCGGCTTGATACTCGAGCTGTCATTGTGAAAGACTCCCAGCGCGGCAGTCATCCCTTCCGGTGGCCTGAGGTTCGTAAGACTTTGGTACAGTCTGGTCTGGATGCTCGGTGAGAATCCCGCGGAGAGGACGTTCTGGCCGGCAGGGAATTCTGCGTGGTCACATTCGAGACGACACACCATTGTCTTTGGCTGAGGCTGCTTCCTCGACTGCAGATTGCGGACGTTGTAAGGGTCTTCGACCCTCGGGTCCGGGAGGTGGTGGTTCACCCTGACGGTGAAGGGGCTGGCAGATTGAGCCTTTGCCATGGTCTCGCTGGATGAAAATAGGACTGTCATTTCCATTTCTCGCTGCTCGTGCGTCCCAGGCATCTCATGCCGAGCGGACGCAGTGAAGGAGGCTACATGGCCGAAAGATTGCAGCCTCTTAAGGACTGCTGTGGATTCACCCAGGGTGGTTGGTGGAGGAGAGATGATGAGGCGGGTAGCGATGCATTGAAGCGGTCCTCTGGTGATAGACATGGTAGAGAGAGACAGGAGAGCTCAAGAAAATGTGCAGACCCCGTGCTAGCTCCTGCACGAGATTCGATCGCGGGGTATTTCGCTACATGGGCAAAATGCGTGTCGCTGTGCCTGCATGTATTTGTACTCTACTCCGTACGGAGTACGTTCTCGACGTGTTCTACACACCTAGTCGTGATAGTACACAGGCTGTGCTCCTGCGGCACCGTACTCCTGCCGCAGCGAGTGATCGCGCACGTGAAGACTGGCCCCTACGGTGCGGCAGACGGCGACTTCCGTTTGCCTAAAGGTCCTGTTGTTCGAGCGGAGCAAGCAGTGTCAGCGCCGCGCTCCAAAAATAGCCCGGGGATTTTGGCTCACCACCTTGAGGCAGACTTGACCGTGTCCCAAAGTCCCAAAGGAGGTGGTTGTCGATAGTAAATCAATGACAAGGTCGGCTACATGGCTGCCTCCTACCAGCAGAAACCTGTATATAGCTATGACTGATGAGAGCAGGTCCAATCTGCCTTGGGTTCATCTATGTGACTAAGAAACCAGATTTGAACGACATCTCTCGCACATATCACAGTAACGTGGTCTACTGTGCACAGGGACGTCTGAACTCAACGGTGCCACGAGAGAGCCAAAAGACGCGCATAACAACCCAGCTAAGCACAAAAAGGAAGCCTTGGGAAAATTCTTGCTCGGTCTGGCGCAGTTGCGGGCAGCTTCGCCCCAGTCTTTTTGCTGGGATCATTCGCTCCGCCTTCAACCGTCACAGCGCCCTGTTCGCGTGCTCCTAGTCAGTTAGAGCTGACGGAGACGTGCAACTGCAACTGCAACTGCGCTGGCCCCGATCTTTCTACCTCTCCTTTCTTCCATCTCTAGACACATTCATTGCAACCAACTCTGCACTCGCTTCTTCACCATCGATCAACTGACGCTCAGTGAGCAGTTCGCCTGCTTAGTCCGCCCACTTGCCCGCTCTAGACCGCGCTGGGAACCAATCCCCAAGTGACATCTCCAGGCATCCCCTCCTCCTTGGGTTTCAGCCGCACCCAAACTGCAAAGTCCCCTAACCGAGTGCGCCCTCACCTCAGTACCAAGCCTTGATCAAGGCCACGGACCCCGATCAAGTGACTTTCAGGTCCCCTTATATACACCAGAAGCTTCTCGAACTGTTATCGTTGGTGCTACTATCGTTATCTTCGGACCGTTCAACGTCTCTGAGCCGGACCACAACGACCATCGGTTGTGGGAACGCAATCGCAGAAAGCAGGAGTCCAACCACCAACTCCGCTCCAAGCCGCCAAAATTCCCGCTCACGAGTCTCGCGCATCCCTCCTCGGAGGCCAGGCAGACAACTATCATCCTCTACCGGGAGGGTTCCACCATCGCGAAGGATATGCTGTAAAGGATTTTGAGAAGAGACGATCAACATCCATCATGTATCGACCCAACTCAAAATGGACGTGGGCGTTTTCCCTCATCGCCCTTGCCCAGGCCATGATCGTTCTTGCAGGCGAGAGGTGAGCATCCAACTGGTGGCTTAAGTTCTATTCTGACTGAAAAGCTAGTTATGTCTTTGCGCATTTCCAGATCCACCTTGAAAGCATTCCCAACACCAGCGGCAACACATCCTCGCGGACCATTCCCACCTTCCTGACCCTGTACATCTTCGGTTTCTTGTACCAGCTGGTGCTCGTGTGGGATGCGTTGCGCATGAAAAATACCATTCAGGTCATCGGACTGGTCATGTACAATGTTGGACTGCTCATCTACGGCGCCGTCCAGATGGACCAGATCAAGGACGCGATCTTAGAGCTAGCTGAAGATGACTACATTCGCAGAGACATCTGGTCCGATACCGAGCCATATCTCATCGCCATCCCTTGCATCCTTGCCGTGGGGACGGTTCTGATGGCTGGCTGCGCCTGGAAACTCTACGACGAGTTCGCATGGACCATCTACAAGCGCATCTCGGCCGACCTGAGGATGAAGCGGCGCTATCTCCAGTACCAAATCTACATCACCGTGCTGAAGTTCGACTTCTTCTTTTTCCTCGGATTTACCGTCCAATTCGTCGTCATTGTCAAGGGCCGAGGCGCCGAGTTCGCTCTCACCATTGCCGCCATTCCCGTCACCATTTTCATTTTGTTGGCCGCTGCCTGGTTTGTGCGGAAAGAATCGCTCATCGGCAGCATTGCCGTCATTGTAAGTCTAGCGAGTAATGTTCCTCGCCCAATCGCGTGACTAATCCTTGCTTTTTAGATCCTCTACTTCGGCGGCCTCGCCTACTTCGTCTTCAAGATGGTCCGTATGTACTCGCCGCACTGGAAGGATCCATATCTCCCGGCACGAAAAGAACTGACGGCCTTTGCCGCCCTGACCATTATTCTCATCCTCCTCACCATCACGTACGCATGTATTTGCGCAAACAACTATAAGACGGGTCTCAAACCGTACGTCAACAAGCCGCAAGTCATCGAGGACGATGAGAAGCCGATGGGAGGAAGTGCATATGCTCCGTACGCCACCGAGATGGAACCCAGCGGGGCTGGGAAGATGCCGGCTCCGCGGCCGATGGCAAACAGGATGGAAATTGACTGAACGACAGATAGCGAGTCTTTACTGCTGTGGATATCAATGAGCGGGCGTTTTCTATGATATATGTTCTCGAAATGGAGCATTTGTGCTGCTGCTGTCTAAAGGCGGGAGCTTGAGCCATGTAAAAGGAGATGTATAAGGCTATGACATATAACTTGGATGAACCTGTCTGATTGAGAAACGGTGGGGGTGGCAGTCGCGATGGCTTGTCTACGTGATGAGTACAGTACAAGTACAGTACAATTGCCCGAGGCCCGGCGTATGGAATGAATGAACGATCTCAGCCGAAATTGATGAACATTGGTCTGGCGTCTACCAACCTCTCTTCAGTCTCACTCCGTTTGACGTCAAGAGATGTCACCAATCTTGGTCCGTACCCAGTCAGCGTGGCGGACTCGACTGAGTTGAGTAGAAAGTCTCGTGACCATGAATATGGTCATAGCTTTGCATACGAATGTCAATGTGAATATGAGTAGAGTGCCGCATGCCAACGACCGACCACGCCACGCCAGTCATCCACTGTCCCGCCCACGAAGCATTCCTCGCGTCAAATCAGGGATAATACCGTGGTACCGTGGAATTAGGTAGCCCCGTCCGTTTCGCTCATCTGGACCTGGTCCATTCCATGCTACCCCATCCCATCCTATCCCGTCCCGACCGCACGCAGCCCACGTCAAGAGGTACTGCAGGTATCATATCTACAGCGTCCAGCTTCCAGCTTCCAGCTTCTAGGACGGGGCTGTCCTATCCCATCATCATCGTCGTCGTCGTCATCATCATCATCATCATCGTCACCGTCATCGTCATCCCGGTCGTCTTCCACTCTTCAGTAACGGCTCACTCAGCCATAAAAATCTGCAGCACATTCGGCACATCCCGCCTCCTCTCCTCGACCATGGTATCGCTGATCTTCCAAAACGCCGTGGGTCCGGCGGGGCCGTGCGCGTCGTAGTCCTTGTCGAACCAGTTGCCCAGGATGCCGCGCGCCGAGTTGAGCCCGCCGATCTGCACGCCCTCTGACCGCCAGCGTTCCTCGCCGTGGAAGATGCTGAAGCTGGTCCACCTTACGGCGCCGGAGGGTGTGGCTTGGACGGTGCCTATACAGGAGACAATGGTGGTTAGGACGGATCGGAGAGAGGGGGATTTGATTGCATGGGTGGGTGGGCACGCAGGGGGGATCATAGTTTGACACTGAAAGGACTTGGGAGGTGGACAGGGGGAAACACGGGTTGACTGACATGACTTAATGGTGGGCAGGGGGTTCATAGGTGGAACAAAATGACTTAGTGGTGGGCAGCGGGTATGTGATTAAATGGCGTGAACACCATACTCATACACACGGCCGCGCACGCACACAGCTTAGGTGGGGGAAATGGAAAGAAAACCAAGGGGAGAGGGGGAGCAAAACGTAGCTTAGTTAAGGGAATGAAATAATGGCAGAGGGTAGGCATGAGGGCGAGCATGAATATTCGGCTTGATATGGGGATGCCCCAGATGCGCGGCACGTACCTCTGATGCGCGAGTTCGCGTTAGGGTCCCACGCCATAAACGTACTCCGGCTGGTGCCCTCGAAGTACACGACCGGTAACAAAGGCTTGCCGTGGACGTCGAGGCCCTCTTGCTCCTCGACTCTCGTCACCTGCAACTGCAGTTTGATCAGCCGAAACGCCTCCCTCGTGGAGATGGGGTCGCGCTCTTGGTCCCTCGGGATGTTGGCGTGTGGATCGAAATTGAAGCGGTACAGGTCGTTGTAGTCGAGGAAGCAGACGATACGCATCCACGTGCCCGTCACGCCGTAGGGGTCCAGCGCGTCCAAGTGTGGGTGGAGCGATGGTTTCAGCTTCCCTTCCAACGGGGAGGACACGTAGCTGTTGGGCGCGATCCCCTCGAATACGCCCTCCCACGGTCGTAGCAGGTTGCTTCGCGTGGAACTGACGTTGCGGACGGGATCTGCCATGCGGGTCGAGTCCGCGGGCAGCCCGAGCGAGTCGGCGCCGATGAGACCGCGTCGCTCCGTGTACAGACGGTGGTTGTACGCCAGGACGATCATGATGGATTGCACCTTCTCCCAGTCGATACGGCCGGATCCGTCGTCGTGGAACGGACCCCACATGTTGGATTCCTTGTACCGGCGGAGGTCGTAGACTCTGCTGCGCGCCCAGGGGTGGACGTCGCGGATCGGGGTCGGATGGTTGCGCAGACGGAGCCGCGTGTCCTCGTTGTCCGTGTCTGGCGCTTCGGAGTCGATTATCTCCGCGTCGGAACTGTCGTCAGAGTTGTTGTCGTAGGATTCGTCAAAGATACTGCCTGCGCGGGTGGAGGCGACATGCGAGCAGGATTGTCCTTCGGGGTCGGGCCACGGGGCGTCGAGGTTCATGCCTGCCAGGACGTGGAGTTGGGCGGAGATCTGGCGGAGATCTTCTGTGGGCGCCGGGGGCCATTGTCGCGGTCGGGCGCGCGTGAAGAGGCTGGAGCAGCAGAGGATGGTGTTGATGTTGAGGCCTTGCTGGTAGTACTTTGAAAGGAAGGACGTGTTTTTCGGTGGCGTCGAGAGCGCTTGCTCCGCTAGGGCCAGGGTCTGAGTGAGGATCTCGGAGAGATTTTGGGTCTGTGAAGAGGCAGAGGAGATGTTAGGTTAGATCAGGTCCAGTTGGACAGCATTTAGATGTGGCGGGACATGACTTGGATGTACCACGCCGTCGAAATGTCAGCACGCTTTGCTTAGCTCACCTTTACTTCTTCACTGTCCGACTCGAGGATCTTCTGTAAGTTGATCAGACGAGTGAGTCGGGCTCTCCACGTCCCTGTAGCATCGTCGTCGGGAGGGTCCTAGGAGTGTAAGTGCTGTCAGTGCTCGTTGCGTCGTTCGATATCAAGACACGGGCATCGAGTCTAAAGCGGCGCCATCCTTACAAAGAGAGAGAGATAGTGGATCTTCCAGAGCAGTTCGTCGGTCTTCACCACACTGTTCAGGTGACGACAAGTCCTCGCCACCCGGGCCAAGTCTGTCGGCTCGACGTGCTGGAAAATATGGTGTAAAACCTCCGGCGCCTGGTCGAGGAGTCGTGCCATGGGCTGTGACTGAGACGGTGACGGTGAGGCCGAGTGTGAGTGCGGGATCAGCTGCGGGGACGAATTGTCCGGGGACGAACTGGGGCTCTGGCTCAGCTCGACTTCGGTGGTCGTCTCGTAGACTGTTGGCTTATGAATAGCGCCGGCCGATGGCTGCAAAGGTATAGAGACTTCTTGCATGTTTGGATCTACCAGATACCGATATACGATGTAAGCGAGGGAGATGGAGATGTAAGAGATCGAGGACGGGAATGTGAACATGACGAGCTCGACTCGCGGTCGAATGCCGGGCCGAGCCAGTGATTCAGTGGCCGGAGATAAGGAGGCGTCATCCGGCGCTCACAATCTCTCTCTGCTAGGTATATACAATACTGCTTATCGAGACGGATGATACATGTGTGCTATACATCTGGTTGTTTGAGCGGCCTCGAGATAGCTCGCCTGCATGGCCGGTTCCAGCTCGTGCCAGAGTCTCGAGTATCTCGCCTCATCGGCCTCGCCGGTCCACAGAAACTGGCTCAAAGTCCGCTGAAACCGGTTGTAGTCCACTAGTCCATGCTTGACGCACGCTCGACCAAGCATGAAGATGAACGACGAATGCACGACCGGGAACAAAGAGGTGGTCACCGCCCCGGTACTCAACATCCAGATGAGCAGTGATGGAGCGAAATCCAGCTCCGCCAGGTCTTGGTCCATCGCTAGCAGCGTGTCGTAGAGCTGTGTTGACAGGACGTTGAAATGCCGGTACTTCAGCGGATTGCCGCGCAAGTAATGGTGGGTGAATAGCAAGGCCGACAACGACACCGCCCTCCATACGATCGCGTCCCAGCGATTGTCCCCCAGCGTGGCATCCCCCTGGACAATGACCCACAACTTTCTCTCCATGCGATGGAACATGTCGGCTCGGCGCATTCGCCCCTGGTCGTGCGTGAGCCTCAGCGGACTGGTCTGCTCGGCATCACATAGCTCGCAGATGTCACTGAGGAGATCGATGACCTGGTGATGAGGCACTCCAGCTGCCTGCAGTTCTGCACGGCTCAGGCCGGGCAGTGACCCTGACGTGGTATGGCGCCGCTCAAGAGTTCCCCACGACTCGTCCCAGACTTCGATCGGTGGGAAGCGCAGCTTCTCATCAAACACCTCCGAGTATATCAGGTCGTTCCAACTGATCAGCCGTTGGAGATGTTGTTGAACATTGGACTTCAGCGACGAGAGACCTCCTCGCATTTGCACAATCGCCCACAACCCCGCCATGTGCTTGCTTGCCTCCACGTGGGAATCAACGACAAGGGCAATGTTCGTCAAGGCTGCAACCGCCGCGACCGTCTCGTCAGTCGCCGCCCGCTCCAAGTCGGATAAGCGGCCGTTGATGAGCGATATAGCCGCTACTTTGTGCTGCAGTGTCTTCATTTCCTCGTGCGGATCGGGCACGGGTCTGCGGTGCCGGAAATGCATGCCCCAGCTGAACATGGTCGCGTGGAAGACCAGCTGGTCGGAAACGACGAATGATGACCACGAACTCTGTCCATTGATCGGGCACCAAGGGTACCTCTCGTATTGCTGGAACAGGAAGAGGGAGGTTTCATCTCCTTGATCCATCTTGACCGGTGAGACACCGAAAACGTCGATCTTGCGAGACCCCAGCCACGTCACTGGCATTCCTGGCACGAAGCCTGAGTCGGTGGCAACGTGTTGCTCGGTGGTGGCAGATGATTCCTTCGCTGGAGGTTCTCCGTCGCGCTCGTCTTCGGTCGCGTTTCTTTGTTTCCACTTCTTGCCCTTGCGGTACCTGTATGAGTGGCGCAGCTCCAGCTCCCCGGATCGCATCCTAAACCTCATCTTCTGCCCGCCGCTGACAAAAGGTTTTGGGATCCCAAGTTGCGGTTGCCCGGTGCTCAGCGACACTCTGCCGGCTTGGTTGGCGTCGCCTTCATGCTTTCCAGCATCCCTCCGCTCGAGGTAGTTGTGCATAACATGTCCGCGCAGGGTCCGGAGTTGTTGGCGATCCTTCGTCTTGTGACCTGTCGACGCAATGAACAGAAATCCGCCCTGCAAAGGTGCGTCCGAAGCATCCTGCTGGTCGATAGCCGTGACGTTGGCGACAGGATCACCCACTGCTTTGCCCCCTCCACTCGAGCTCTCGTGGACGTGAGCCATGGCCTTAGGCTGGTTCAGCCACTTGGAAACACGGCACGCCAATCTCGCCGCCTTGATGGCCTACCAGGATTTGCTGCAGATGCTGAGAAGATGGAGGTAATGTCACCGACATATCGGGTGATAACGAGCCCGCCACAACCTCCCGCTCCGTCCAGTCGACCCAGTCCATGCTTTTAGTCATCCGGTATCATGGTCGTAGCAAGCCTCCACCCTCAAGGCCGTATTCGACTGGCGTGTTGTCTTTCCCAGCGGCTTCCGGAGTATCGTTCTTGCAGTGACAGAATCAGGCGACGGCGCTTGTGTAACGCGCCCGAGGATTTGTGATTACTGATCGGATCGTCTTCGTTTAGCCGAGCCGCCCCTGGAAACAAGCGAATCAAGCATGGTCTGGGCAAGTCTTTCCGTCTCTTCACGTACGTACCTATCCTTCATAACGTAGCAAACCACTACTACTACTCCATTTACGGCCGTCGACCATCGGTACGTGCGCAATCTGTCTTGGGCATAGCTCCCAGGAAATATCGTTCGCAGAGCGTTCTCCTTGGCCTCGCTACTCGCTCATCATCGTCGAGACCTTTGCGGGCGAGCCTTCATTCCGCCAGCAGATCGATACAATGGCCAGGCTGGAAATCCATCCGCATCCAGCATACATTCCCAAACCGTGTATCAATTACCTCACGTCATACCGCAATCGACCTGCGCTGGGCGATGAGGCATCTGATGGACGGTCCATGACCGCACGTATCAAGGTGGAGTCGATTTGGCCACCGAAGACAAGGAGAGCTGTATCACAGCGCCGACTACCAAGACACGCACCATGAGACATACGGTATGAGGCTGGTTGCATGTCCTTGCGAGTTCAGCTAGGAGCTGATCTTATACGGACTCCGCGATATCGTCGGGATCGCGTGGGTGGCTATTTCAACGAAATAAATAGGTCGCTAGAGCAGTGGTCGAGCCCTGAGAGCGAGACCGTGGGCGAGAGCGAGATCCCTTGTTGATCCTCTCCCAAGTCGACGCTTTGCGCATGAAAGATCTGGTAGGAGCGATGACTTGGTTACAGCAGGAGCAGAACGCTTGATTTCCTACCAGACTATTACTACGCTACGCCGCGGCATTTAAAAGTACTTGCCAAGTGCCGGGGTGTGCCATGTCCTTCTGTTAGCGGTGGTGGCCGAAAGTCGTCAAACCTGATTCAAAGGTAGAAGAGCCAGGTTTCCGTGGAGTAGATGCTTGTGAAGTCGATGCTTGGGGAGCCGAGGATCGTGGCACCGACAATCGGTCATGGTGCGACTGGCGGGGGAATGCCTGCTTCAGCGGCCTGCAACATCAAAAGGGTGTCCCTTATATCCGCTATGCTAGTGTAACGCAATGCCAAAAAAGGATCCCGATCTTCCTCTAGCTCTTGAAGCAAATCCTGCAGCCTCTCCTTTGCCGTCTGGTCTTCATCGTCAAGGGCTTTGATGTCTGCGCCTTTGTGCAGAAGCATTGCGAAAAGATCTGGCCTAGCTTCGATGGCTACCATTTGAAGCGGCGTCTCGCCGCTTGTGGTCCGAGCGTTGATGTTTGCGCCGTGATCAATCAAGAGTCTTGCAATGTCACCGTCCCGTTGGCTTACTGCTATGTGCAAAGGTGTGCAAAGATCCGAATCCGATGCATTTACATTTGCGCCAGCTTCGAGCAAGATCCTTGTTGTGGATTCATTTGCGAATTGGCAGGCAGCATGGAGGGGCGGCCGGCCATAAAGGTCTCTGGTTTCGGTGTCCGCACCAGCCTCAAGCAGAAGCCTCAGTAATGAGGGCGACATGGAATTGAAAACAGCGGTATAAAGCGGCGTATGGCCGTAAGGTCCTTTGGCCTCTAGGTTCGCAGACTTTGACACGAGCAACTTCACCATATCTTCATGACCACGGACTGCCGCGAGGTGGAGCGGCGTGACACCAAGGACAGAGGTACCATCGCTTTTGTAGGCGTTGTTGACGTGCACCCTGTGACGTAGTAGAAAGCGAGCAATCTCTACGTTTCCTGACACTGCTGCAACCGAAAGGGCCAGGCTCAACATCCTGTCGTGCTGCCGGAACCGTATCAGCTTCCCAAATGTTCTAGGTCTGTGCCAATACTTCAGTGCTAGATTGGGGATCAGCAGCGCCGTCGCAACCATGAATAGGGCGTTAGAAAAGTGGAAGACATCGCGCCAGATGTCCCTGTTGAAATAGGGCTCAAGTGGCGGCATGTATTCAACGAACCATGAGGCTCCAGTACCTTCCTCGTGACTAAAGAAGGAACTGAATATCGTATCGTTTTTTCCGGCAAAGGAGGGTGAAGCTCGCGCGTGCAGCGGCCAGTATGTGGTAGCATAGCTCAGGAAGGAAACCTCAATTGGGTCCAGGTGATGCTCGCAGAGAAAAGCATCCCTGAAGACACGTGCGGACGGCCTCTCCTCGCTCAGGAACTCCAAGCATTTTACCGTAATCTCGCAGTTCGCCTCATCTGGCTTAATTCTGTAACATTCCAGGACCGAGTCCGCATCAGGCTCTGGGCGGAGAAGGTAATCTTTGAACGACTGGTGCACCAAAGTCACCATATCATCATCCAGAAGCAGGAGTCCCGAGCACAGTTGGAGTCCGTCTTTGATCACTTCCGCGGGCTTAAGTGTTGCAAAAGAGGGTCGCGCCAAGGCCGTGCCGAGCTCTTCAAGCTTCAATGGTCTCACCGAGAGAGTAGCCCATCGCAGCATCGCAGCGACAAGGTCTGAGTTGGATTTGCTGACCCCTCGCAAGAGACGGCCGTAGATATCGTGAAGACCTGCCGGTAAGGAGTTAAGGCAGGCTTCTGTCTCAGAGATGGTGACCTTTCGCAAAATACCCACCGCGAATGAAATCCAAAGGAAGGTACTTTCTGACCGGAGCTTCAAAGTCTCAAGGACATGTCGCTCCAAATCTGGAGGGTATCGTTTTACCCGAGATAGCTCCTTGACACTGTTGCGAACGTAGGTGTCCACATCTGTGCTGATCTCCTTCTGCGAGTCTGGGTCTAGCCGAATTGTGGGATAGTGGCTGAGCGCATCACTTATGCTCCGCGGGAAGTGCCGACTGAAAGCGATGACCTTCAGTTTCGGAAGAGCAAGATCCTGGAGCTTCGGCAGGAGGGTATCCAGAGAAGAATCTTGCAGTTCATCAATCCCGTCCAACACACAGGAGACGATTTCCACGTCGATATCACGAATGATGTTTTCGAAAACCCTCCAGAGACCGTCAAAAGAATTCTCCTCGAACAGTTTGGATCTTTGGATTTTGAAGTCGGGTAGCAAGTGGGTAATCATATCGGGATGCGAGAGAAGGACTTGAAGAATAATTCCCCTGAGTATGCAGGAGGCATTGTTTCGTTTGTTGTCCCTATTGTCGCAGAAGAAGTATAACACTTGGTGCTTGTTGGTGTCACTCTGCGCGGCAAGCTGTTCCAGTTCTTCTGTCAGGAAGACTGACATGATTGTTTTGCCTTTTCCGGGGCCTCCCGATATCCAAAGAAGGGGCGACTGACAAGCCGGGTCTTTCCATGATCGGTAGGCTGGTTGCTCGATGATCCAAGTACAGGTTCCGTGGGTGCGTTCTCCCTTCGTCCGAGTCAACATAGCTCTATCGTCAACAGGATTCGTGATAAAGAGCTCAGCAAGGCAATAATCTCGCCACTGCTCCGCGGTAAAGATTGACGCATCCCTCGTGCTGCGGAGACCTTGCAATTGGGAAGAAAGGCTCCTGATTTGCTCGCCCTGGACTTGTCTGTTCCATAGGTCAGTCCCAGTCGAACACTTGCGTATGTCGGAGCGAGAGGGCTCAAGCAATGAGAACGAGTGGTCAGCCCCGCCGGCCTATTGAGGCAAGACAGGTGAACTCACGCATCAATCCGAGCAAGGCACAAGGCCAGTGTCAATTTGTCCCTTTCAATCTGGTCGAGTTTGTTCGCCACATTATCGGTAATCCAGGTTGATTTGACTCTTTTTTTGGTAGCATTCACAGTACTGTCCCGGGAATCTGCTTGGAGCTTAACCAGGATGTCCGATAAGGCATTGGTCTTGGTGTTAATCAATGACAGGATTTCGGCCACCTGTCGAGACTGGTAGGACGGGGTGGCCTTGATGCTTTCCACAACGCTAGTCAGTTGTCGCAGCGAGGCGATGTGCTGAACGACCTCCTTCGGCGCATCTCGAATGGTTTGGACAAGTTTGACAATGTTCAGGAGCTGCTCAGCTATCTGAGACGCTGCAGCCAACGCCCCGAGTACTTCAAGCCCGCTCGCCATGGGTACCGAGTGATTGAATGGGTGGTAGTGAGGAGTTGGTAGGAGCGAGTTTCCTCCTGGAGACCGTCATATTCGAGTGTTGAGTTGGCTGGCAGGCAGAAGATTGCCTGAGCTGGCGATGGTGAGGCTGAGCATTGGCAAGGTCGAATGCGCCTTGCCCCGCGCACTAACTACTTCTGCCGGCACTGTCAACACTACAGAGCGCCGATATGACTGGCTCTGGAGACTTGGCCTGCATTGTCATCTGTGACTTAGGTACTCGTACGTGACTGGCGATAAGCAGAAGAAGCTGCAGTGTCGCAACAGCATCTGGATCCTGAAAGAGGAACGGAACAGAGGAAGCATCTGCCAAGGCTGGCAGCTTCCGCGCCCAAGCAACATCACGTGATTGGAGCTGATTTCCTGGTTGTCCCGGTTGTCCTTGTTTTTCCTTGCCTGCGCCGAGTCTCACGATCTCATCAATGCCTTATACTATCACTCATCCCACTCGTCCAAGGGGCAATTCAGCACGGCCTCGGTGTAGATACTCCAACTCAGCTCACGCCTCGAAGATTGGCCACCGGCTTCGAGCTTCGTGGCACAAGCACGCGCCGAAGTTAAGCTTAGGGTGCTTAGCGCTCTTCCTCCTGGCTGTCTTTGTAACAGCTTTGGTCAGATTCGACCATGACTCGTGCTCGACGATATGAAGCGTCGCCAACGCTCACTATCTATAGCCAATCATCCGCGATCGACACCGCCCTTGCTGTTCGACCGCCACCCGCTCTCGCGCAGTGACTATTCAAATTACCTATTTGAGGTGCAACAGATAGGCGAACCACTGTCAATACCAAGCGAATGCCTTCACCTCACCGAAGTGCATAAGATCCCGGGTCTCTGCCTGATAGATTGTGGACGGGGATACCCAAGGTACGGAACCGTTGTCCCTTATTTATTAGCGCGTCCGAGAGTGAGAGTCTCCTCGGTTGCACTTCGTATGAAGTACGGTGTATGACCCATTCTCCGATTGTATTTGTGTGCGACCAACAGCCCGTCATATCCTTGGGAGGCGAGATCGTCAACGCGTCAGGTCATGTCGACCAGCTTCACCGCCAATGCGACCTTCTAAGCATCTGCGGACTCGCATTGACTACCGACATCGCTTGGGTCGTCCGTCCTAGGCACGTTGCTTGCCATCTCAGTCTACAACGGTGGCGCCCCTGGAGCTCATTTAGGAGGCCTGGGTGGCCACGTTTGACTACAGCTCCCATCAACGCCTCGATTGCCGATTTCGCGAGCGCAGTGCCTTCCCCCCGGAGGCGTGTATCACTGGGTGTCCATCTCTGCGGGGCCGAGAGAGGGCCGCCCACTCGAATCCTTTGCCGGCTCGTCGAACTACTTTGGATGGCCCTTTGACCGGACATCCATCGCGTACATCATGTCCGAGCTTGTCGTCCAGATGTACGTCCTGTACAACCCGGACCATGTCATCAAGGCCTGGAATCGCTCGAGCGAGCGCTGTAACTGTTCCGAGCGCTGTAGCTATACCGATTCCCGATCTGTAATGTAACAAATATGAAGTCTAGAAACATCAGGCGATCCACTCATCCGTCGGCGCGAGATTTCTGACTGGGGGGAACTAGGAGACTAGTCCCATCCAGTTGTCATCGTTCCATCCAAGGTATATATGTATATGTGTGTCTGTACTGGAGAGTTCGGCGAACGTGAAGATGCCGTACTATAACCTTCCTGATCTAATTACCCTTTCACCAGATCCGACCACGCAACTCGTTCCTGGCCTCGATACAATGGCATGGCCCTAATTATCCGGACCCTCCAATCGAGTAATTATCCAATCGCTCAAGCCTCTAGAGCACGCCGATGGACATAAACATAGATATACATACAGACACAAAAGAAACACTTAACACTCCGACCTACTTAATCGAAGTACGTAGTACCCTCCATTCATTTCCTGAACACCGCGCTCAAAATCAAATGATCAAATGCCGGAAACCTAATATTGAAACAAGTCGGTACCACCCACCGCAAAGAAAAACCGCGTAGCACCAGAAGCTGCATCTCTCGTCCCTCATCCCGCTATCCACCCATCCGTTCGTGCATTCACTCTTTCACTCACCAGCCCCATACCTATACGTCCCCACCAGCCCAAACACCCACCCCGCCTCCCTCGCCCCCGCGAACTGGAGCATATACACCCTCTCCTTACCCAACGTCACACCGCCCGTGTGCGCAATGACCTCGTCCTCGTTCCACACCTTGACCGCCACGCCCGTCTGCATGACGCGCTCAAAGCAGCTCTCCCCGAGCACCGAGTCGAGCAAGACGACGTCGCGGTCCTTGTTCCGCGTGATGAGGATGCGCTTTTCGCGCCCGTTCCCGTGAACGCGGTGCGGCGTGTGGCTGGAGCTGGGGAGGCGGGGCCCGCGGGTGATAGAGGGCTGTCCCACGGGAGTAAGGTTCGAGGCTGAGCGGGAATGGGAGTGGGCCGGCGTGGCGGGTGGAGAAGAGGCTCCCGCAAGAACTCCTGAATGCCTGGAGGTCGTTTGGCCGCTTTGTGGCGGGGACGCCGAAGGTAGCACAGTCAGCCGGGCGGCTCCTAGGTTCTCCCAGTGCTGGCCTTTTCTGACGTAGAGGCGGATCTTCATGTTGTTGACCATGCCTCCCCCTTCGGCCGCGGCTGCGCTGGTAGATGGAACATTGGGTCCGTCGTGGCCGGGAATAAAGCCAGCTTGGCTGGGAGCCGGAGTACTGGAACCCGAGCCGGTGCGGGTGCCGCTGCTGGAAGAGTACAGCGAGCCGGGTGTGCCTACTCCGCCTTCCTTGCGAAGGACCGATGACCTGTTCAGATTGAAAGCGTTGCTAACGCTGAATCTCTTGAAGGCGGAGAACGCACTCGTCGTGGTACCCGAGCTCTCGACCGAAAAGTCGACCGACGCGGGCGTCGGTGCAGACGACGCGCGGTAACTTGACTTCTTCTGACTACCGAAGCTGAACCACGAACTCGACTTTGCGCGTGTATGTGAAGCTTGCCCAACGTTAAAGGTGACTGACGGTTGCCGAGCCGGACGTGCATTTTGAAGTTGGATGTAAGTCGGGTTGTTACAACGCGCCCAGTTGATCATGCCGTACAGTGCTTCACACTCTTCGGGGTTGCGTGACCGAAACATGACATTGTTGGTTATCCTGATCTTAGAATTTGGAGTCGGGGGTGACCGGATAGAAATGTCCAACGCAGTTCCTCTTCGTAGTGGGACGATGGGAGTCAGCTCGAAAGCCACAAGTGGTTGTTGACCTGGCGAGGACGCCCTCGAATCTGAGTCGTCTGTAGGGCGGCTTTGCGGGACGGAGTGGGCTGCTGACATTTCAAAGGCCTCAATTAAACCTGGAGATATGACGATGGAGCACTCGTCGGGGTGGATCTGTTCCCACATGCCTCTATCTGACCACGAGCAGATCAATGCGATTGTCCTCGACTTCTTGTGGGCTGGGGCTGCAGCAGAAGAGGGAACCCTGCGATATGGCCCTTGAGAAGCTGAATCCGAGGGGGCCAGCGTGCGCGTTCCTGTAGAGGTGCCTGTACCCTGATACGACGATGGTGGCATCGGGGGAGGCATGGACGGCTTAGATGCTCGACGATCAGCGCCAGTGATCGCAACAAGAGGGGTCGGTACATCTCCATGCTCGGATACCACATCTTCCGACGTGTCCGAACATGTATCACTCTCGCTATCGGAATCGGAGTCGGAAGAGCTGCCAGAGCTTGTGGATGGCGCGTATTCATGCTTCAGAGGTGATGACGTCCGCGGTTTTAACGTTTTATCGGACGGGCTCGGTGTAGGTTTTGGAACGAGGCCTGGGTTGTTATTTGATATCGGCAGGAGGATGCCCGAGCGTTGAGGGGGAGTGGATGGCGGAGAGGGGGAAGCACCAAGACTGAGTCGCACGGGTCGGTCTTGACGTTGGTTGTGGACTGGCGGTGGTGGGATATCTTCTGTATAGATCTTGCTCTTCGTTGAGCCCTTCTGCCCACGGTTCGATTGATGTGCCCACTGGTCTTCCTGCGGTGACAGCCGTTGCACCTCAGGTGATTGTTGAACTGTCTGCACCGAGGACGGCTTCTGGTGAGCGGGTTGAATGCGAAGCTTGTTGACAGTAGGGAGGTCTTTTGATGGTGTTGATGACACTGCTCGATGATAAGCAGGCCTTTGTACGGGTGCTTCGAGTCCTGTTGTAGGCAAAGGGGACGGGGTGGTGGAGTGTTGCTTGAGAGTTTGCGACTCCTGAGGCGAAGCTGTTGCAGCGGTCGACTTCGGAGCTTGGTTGTGATGAGAGACTGGAGAAGATGGCCATCCGTCAGAGGCATGCGCTCCTTTCAGAGTTTTCGAGACGCCTTTGTGATTGGCGCTCTGAGTCTGCGTTCTCGTCTCTTCGGATGCTTGTTGTATGATTGGCGGCTGGGAAGATCTAAACGCCTCGGACTTTTCTGCGTGACCTGCCAGATATCCAGGTCTTGTTGATGTTGTTTTCGACGACGTGGTCAGAATTGTCGCGGAATCTCTGAGTGAGCGATCCGAAATGGTGGACCGATCGGAAGACACCGCTGATGGCACAGGCTTCCTTGTTATTGTGGTTGGCGGCACGCGGTATTGCGGGACAGGTTTCGGCGCCAGTCCGCCTCCTAAACTCAGTCCTGGCGACGGCACGTGGACTATAGGGATGCTAGGTTTAGACCCACGGCTCGGCTTGCTGTGGGCTCCGAGGACAGATGGCTCACCGATGGGGACGTCCAACTGTTCCACGGTGGTTGCCTTATCCGATATCTGACTGTGCGCGTCCGCTTGCTCAGGACGAGATTCAAATGCTGCGGTGACGGCCAAAGGCGCAGGTGGATGCACAAAATCGGGGGTGCGATTCAGCCTCGGAGGCAACGGGTTGGAACCAAGCATATTCATCCATTCTGTCACAGCCTCCTTGTCGTCAGTCTTCAGAGCCAGCAGCTCATGCCATTCCTTGCCTAAGCCGGCCAGGCCCCGAACCATAATGACAAGGTCGAATCCTTCCTCTCCACGTCTCGCGGACACGGAATTCAGCTCGATGGGAGCAAAGAGGAGCCATTTACTCGTGTCGTCGACTTCGCAAACAAGCACATCTCCCCCAACCGGATCGCCACGGGCATTGTCTCGAAAGACCAATTCAATGCCGCAGTCCAGTCTCTGCCCGCTTGAGTGGTACACGGTGAGATTGAAGAAGTCTCGCGCTTTCACCCGGCGGGTCCTGTTCACGTTGACTTGGGTCATTGCCGCCATTGTACGTATGTCACGCGACTTCGTTGCGTCAACATTCGCCGCAAGGTTGTCTTCCAGTCGTGCTTGTTCTTCTTGATTTCGCCTTCTGGCTAGCGCTGTCAGGTCCGCATAGGTAGTCGCCATCTGGACCGCAAGGGCTAGGTCGGACTGATCTCGAATGCGAGTGAAGGCCTTGCTGAAGGCTTTGACCCTGACCAGCGGTCTTTTGAGCAGGTAAGCCACATCCGCTTTCTTGCCTTCTCCGTCTACCAGGTCACCCGCCTCATCCCGGGAAATGCCTTGCTCGGGAGGAGTGGAACTGTTAATAGGAGCAAGGTTCACAACAACATCCTCAAAGCCGAGTCTCCACGCATGTAGATAGTCCCGGTACGCCCTTTCTGAGGTTTTTGCCCAACTGAGTAGGCTGTCCATGTCCCCGAGGGGAATCCGCTTGTGGAGGGTTTTCAGTCTCTCCAATGCGATACCCATCTCGACGATCGATTTTGTCATGTTCATCTCGTCCGAGCCGCTATCCGACGAGAGAAACAATTCGGCTGCCGCAGCTGAGTTGGTTCTAGACAATGCACATTGGAGAAGAACCGGAATGACACCATCGACAAGGGTCTGCAGTTCTCGTGCATACTTCTGTTCATCCACCGACAGCCCGTACAGTACCTCCCTCGCAGAGCTGGAGTGCTGTTTGACCCGTGATCTTCTTGCGGCCCGTGCTGATCGGCGGTTTCTGCTTCCTCTTGGCATAGACAGGACTGACATTAGGTCTTCATGAGTGGTAAGCTTGCGCCTGAGTCCATTACTTTCTTGGGGTACAGGCGGGTCAGGGCGCTGCTCACGGGGCGGCTCTCTGAAAGTCTCGGGGGATGCAGTTGTTGCGGGCTGATGTCCGCCTACAGGAGGACAACGTCGGTTAGGCGGACTCGTGGATGCGGTTGTCGGCTCCTCAAGTGAAGGATCTTCAGCCAAACATCCAGCTGCTTCCGGATCATCTCTACTGTTCATCATGTCTTTTGTGGAAATATCGCGCCGTCGGCGCACTTTCGCGCCTCTCCGCCGCAGCGATGATGGAGACCCATCATCGTCATCTTGGTCGGCTTTCCGACGATTGCGGAGTCTTGGAGCGGATTCTCGATCTCCGTCCGGAGAGGTTACTGAGTCAAGTTGTTTCGAAGTATCAGGGGGTCCAGGTTCGACAGGTGTGGAAATAGAGTCCCATATTTGATTCGGATCTGCCAATCCAGGCTTTGCCTCCGATGTTCTCTTTCGATGTGCCCGTTTCCGCAACGGCTTGGGCACTTCCACTGGTGGCAGATCTTCTCGATCGCCGTTATCCATAAAGGGGTCAGGTTGCTCATCCAGCCATGCCTCGATACTGGGTATGCGATTGTTGACCGGTAGTAGAGTTTCCGACTTCATAATCTTACCTCGCGTTTTGCCGAGAAGTCCACCTCTTCTGGCTTTCGGCAACTCCATGGCTTGAACTGCATCTCCGCCCCTGCCTAGCAATTCCGCATATCTGCTGGATTTGCGTGGACTTGTGTCGTCATCGTTCGCTCTGATCGATCCCTCAGAGTACTTTTCGTGATCACAAGGAATCATGGATTCCATGGTCAAATGGCGGGCCAATTCATCATCCGCTCTGCTTTCCACGTCTCCATAGGACTGTGAATCCTCCGCAGGTTGGGGTCCCTCGTGGTCCAGCGGCTTGACTCTGATACCGTCGTCAAATGGAATTGCTGTTTTGATCTCGCCGTCTGTCGGTAGTTGTTGATGCGACCTTGAGCGGCGAGATTCCTTGGATCTCTCTTGATTGGATGTATAGGACGGATCGTATCGACGAGACTCTGGGCGTCGACTGTTCGTTGGTTTAGAGGCTTTGTCTCTGGCGTCTTCCTTGCTCTTCCAGTGCTCATCACTGACGATGCGGCGCCGTGGAGCACTCTTACTCCTGGCTTTGTCTCGAACGCCCTCGCTTTTCTCCCTAGTACCTCCATCGCCTCGCACACTAGACTCATCTCCGTGTTCAGACCGCGGTCTAGTAACGCTTGAGGGACATTCAGAAGCCGGAATTGATCGCACGCTCACCGCATCTGGAGCGAGAGCTTCTGCAGCACCCTGGGCCTGCCATTGCCGAATGCGATCCTGGACAGTCGTCGCTTCGTAGGCGTCATCGCGCTGCGAGGACTCTACATTTTGGACCTTGGGAGGTGTGCGCCTGCTCGTGCGATAGGTCTTTGGGGTTTTGCGAGCTGGTTTTTTGGCCGACTCCGCTGGCATGGACTAAGTAATGAGGAAGGCGTGGTTCATTGATGGGTTGTCTGCTCAAATTGTGGCGGCCGTTCGCTCTCTCTGGGAAGTTTGCATTGGCTCTGAAGGTCGCTGCTTGAGCATATTGGGCCTCGACGTCGATATAGGAGATAGCGACTCGATCCTCGGAGCGCCGAACATCTGAAAAGGGTGCAGGGGCAATGTTGGACTTCGAGCAAGCAGATCAGATCCGGATCTCACGCAAGGCGCGGTGGCACAGGTTTCCCGTGGCGCAGGCGATATGCGAGGCGGGTTGCGTCAAGGCCCAAGCTGTGTGTGGGGGTGGCATCAATACACCGAGCGCGTTTCCCAGAGCAACAAGCGAGACCAACAAGCTCGGATCTCCATAGCTCGGTCTAACTAGTGTGCCAATCACCTCTCTGGAGCACACCACTTGTACTCTGTGTCTTAGCTATTGGTTACACTATGGACACAAAATTCTTGATGCTGCTGTCTCGCTCACCCACGAGCGCAACTGGTTACGCGTCTCCGGGATATCTATTCTATTGCCATGGCAGAGGCAGTTTGGGATTGAATTGATTCGCGCTTGCGGAGCCCAGGACGGGCCCCATTGAGTGTCACTCTACTTTTGCGCACGCTTCTTGGGCGTGCTGGCATGGCCATTCGCTTTTGGACTGGTCACCGTCCCGTTTCCCGCCACTGACTTGGCTATCGAGTTCAATGCCCGGAAGGCATCAGCAATCGAGCTCATGCTGCTCACAAGTAACACTGTCATGTTTCAGCTGAAGATCACCAGTACGGAGAAGGCCACACTTACTGCCTGGAATGACGATCCAAAAGAAGTTCATCAGAAAGTAATAGCCCCAGAAATAGTATCCCTCTGGCCGACAATAGGTCAAGTTTTTGTGGTAATGATCAAACATGGACGTGGCATAGTATAGGATGTCGCCGTAAATCTGGCCAAGCGAAATGATTATCTGGAGTGGATGGCGCAGAGGATGTGAGGCAACAATGAAATATATCATCAAGAATGATAAAGGACCCCAGAATGCCTGCGCCTGTGTCAGTGATTAACGGCATGTGAACCCGACCTCGATCTTACCGCCGTGATGGTCTCCATGCACAACACGAAAGGGTCCGACGTAAGGTATCTCGAGTCGGACAGCGAGTACTCCTTCCACAGTTGCCCAAATATATCTTGCATTCCGCCCATACGAGTATGGTTATAAGCAAAATAGCCCTCAAAGAAGAGGTGAATGAAGCCGCCTACAGCACATCAGTTTCCGTCTCCTGGCGCAGGCAGTCTTCCCTTACACAAACAAAACCATATTGCAATCAGCTTATCCGTCTTCTTCAGGCGTGGTGCAAAGCGGGATGCAAGGAACCATGTCAGGCCGAGAATCACCGCACAGCCCGTGGCGAATGTAGCAAGGAGTTGCGGAACGGTCAGATCGTTGGCCACGAAGTTCAGGATTTCGATCTCCGTGGGATAGTAGGGGTGAACTGGCTTGACGACGACAACGGTCGGTTCGGCAGGTGAGGGAGCGGTGGGAGAGCTCATCAGGTTCTTCAAGAAATCCATGGCGGAAGTCAACGACTGGGAAGCGAGAGCTTCCAAAGAAAGTCGGTCAAGAAACGTCTGAAGAGATGCAACAGAAGCTATGAAGAGAGAGACCCCAAGTAAATAGAATGGGCAATTGAGATCACAGTCCCCGCGCCAAACTCCCTGAACACAAGAATAAATGAGCGGATGGCCACAATACGTGATGCGTTGGACCTCGTCACAAGAGTTGGCGACGGCAAGCAAATCGACGCATCCAAGAATTTTGTTTAGGCTTCACCCAATGGAAGCGGAGGCTTCCGCATCGTCAGTTTTCTCCCCAAAAGGATCCCTAAGCTTGGGGGTGGCTTGCCTGAGGCGGCGAGTTACTTAGTTAACTAGCTCGGCGAGCTAGGACTTTCCGTACCCACAACTCAAATCAGAAGTCTCTCAACGTCGACTTGCCCACCAATTTCTTCCACGTCATGCCATCCCACACCATCAGCTTGTTCCCGATTTATGGACGATCGATGGTTGCCCGAATTAGCAGGCGGAGAGGCACCGAAGTGTTGTGCAGCACCTCGAGCACTTACATCAGTGGCTGCCGCGCATCCCCCAGAGCACATGCATTTTGGTACCTGAGTTGAGATCGATCGCGGTTCGAGATTCGCAGGGTACTGTAGGGCGTTCCAATTCACCTTGACCAGCATTCCGGGCTTGACTCGATGCTGCTTGTCCTTGCCTCATCGTACTTGTAACACAGTACTGAAGAACCTTCTCCCACCCACATGTTCCTGGAAAAGTGGACTTGCCGTTGTGCAAACACCACCACACCACTCCCCAGACCCTGTGCGTTCCTTTCAGCCTGCGGGGCCGGCCGAGGACCACAAGCGAATCGCGAACCCTTGGCGGTGCTCAGTGATGCCCGTCGTGCCCGTTCACTGGCACATGGAGCAATGACGAATTTTTCACTGCCCTCTGCCATTCGTTCCGCAAAATGCCCCATAGGATCCTAGCGAACGAAGCCTTGCTTGTGGCGAGTACTGCGTACGTATTGTTGATACTAACAGGCCGAGTCCCGTGGGCCGAGTTCCGCTACGAGGATTTCGTTGAGGCAGGTATAAGTATGATCGATGGCTGAGAAGTGTTTTGCGGGAGCCATCAGGATATTCCTGACCTCCTCTTCACCGGTGCCTCCACGAACCCGGAATATCTTTCTAGCCGACCGAAAGGGGCTATATCGACTCGGTCTGTTGGCCTTGACGTCTCTTATCTTGGAGTGACATCAGACTCTCTCAGTTGACTTGTAGCATTTTCACTGAAAGGAAAGCGCCATCATGGCCAAACCCATATTCTGTGCCACGCACCCGAGAGCCTGTAGCACGGCTTTTGAACGGGTAAGACACCATCTAAGCAACCTGGAACCATCGGGCTGACCGCGGCGAGGTGTTTATGACCAGGGAAGATTTGACCTCCGTGCACGAACCGTTTGGTGACGCATTTTACTATGGGTGAGTTTTCTCAGAGCAAGACCTCGGTCATATCTGACTGGCTCCTAGTCCAGAGCGCATGAGTGTGCGCTACGAAAATGACGAAGAGACCAGAATCGCCTCAGGGTACGGCGATTCGACCTATAAAACGATCTTCGATAGTTTGGAAGACGAAGAAGCTAAGGTGAGATACTCGTTAAAATGGCATTGTGACTGAGGTTTCTATGATAGGACCTGGCTCACCTTCGAACAGGGCAAACGCGTGTTTATCAAAGACATCCTCCATTACCTAGTCCCTCCGAATCATCAAGCACCCAAATTGGCGCCCTCCTTGTACCCTCACAGGCGCGGCATTGGCACCGAAGCAACCTTTAACATAGCTGACGGGGTAAATGGTAGCCATCACGCCAACGGCATAAACCGCGTCAATGGTGACCATCATGTCAACGGTGCTAATGGTGTCAACGGAGACTATCATGTCAACAGCACAAACGGTATCAATGGTGACCATGTTAATGGTATAAGTGGCATCAACGGAAGCCATGATACCAATGGCACCAATGGCGTGAATGGCACCGGGAAAAAGGCTCCCTTCCCCTTCCCGACAGAGGGTGAACCTGGAAACCCGACAATCGTCCCCAGGGCCCTGCTTGAGAAGTTCCACTTCACCTTCCTTATCCGTGACCCTCACTCGAGTATCCCATCTTACTATCGATGCACTATACCTCCACTTGAAGAAATGACCGGCTTTCACGAATTCTACCCAGATGAGGCTGGCTATGATGAACTCCGGCGCTTTTTCGATTACGCACGAGAGACTGGCTTGGTTCGGGACAAAGGTGCAGCTCTGGCAAATGGATCAGCAAACGGAGCAACGGAGAATGGCCATGCAAATATTCCTGAGGTTTGCTTGGTGGATGCTGATGATTTGCTGGACGACCCAGAGGGTATCCTCCGAGCTTACTGCGCAAGTGTGGGTCTTGATTTCAATCCTGACATGCTGAACTGGGACGACGAAGAGCTTCAGTCGCGTGCTAAAGAGGTGTTCGAGAAGTGGAAGGGCTTCCACGAGGATGCCATCAACTCTACTGACCTCAAGCCAAGAAAACACGTGAGTAGCCTCCATGGCTCAACCTTGGGGCGGTGCTGACTAACACATAGAAGAAAGCAGCAAAATCCGAGGAGCAGTGGAATGCTGAGTGGAAGGAGAAATACGGAGAAAAGGCAGCAGAGGTGATCCGGAAGACCGTCGACCAGAACATGGCGGACTTCCTGTACCTGAAGCAGTTTGCCCTCAAGCCAAAAGCTTGAGTTCTCGGCTGCCTCGAAGGTGTCGCTCCTCTTCAATGACGTCCAGAATGTAACTTTCCATAGCATTGGCTTCAGCAAACGACAAATGAGAGAATGACCCTGCTCTATCCCATGTACAATGTATCCAGTTCCAAGTCATGCTGGTACAGAGTAGCGTAAATTCAAAAGTCAATCCCGGTTCATGTCCAGTCTGGTGAATGGTCAGCCACTACGGAGGTGGCACATCTGTCGTGGATCGAATCGTATCGGCACACCGTTTACCAGCCAACATGTAGTACAGTATGCACAGTACGTCAACAGCGACACTCATGGAGATACAGAATGTGGTCTGATGCGCAACAGACCGACTGATGCAGAAAGGAACAGCCGGCAACCGCTGGATGACGCATGATTGGTCCAGAGGGTTCCCGAAGTCTCGTGACGGCGCCAAGCATTTCTAGGCAGTTCTGGAAAGCACTATGTCATAGGCCTCATTGGCCGCAGGTGCGATGGGTGCCCGAGTATAACAATCACCTTGCTGTCGACCATTTCCTCCTTTTCGCGTTTTCCAACACTAGACACGAAATCACACACGGTTCCAGATAGACAAAAGCTTATCGAACTATGGCAGCGCCTCAGTTCACAGATAGAGCCGCAAAGGCCCTTGGCGACGCAGCAAACCTGGCAGAGCAATACGCCCATTCCCAGATTCTGCCAGTTCATCTTGCAGTCGCTTTATTTGACCCTCCTCCGGACGAGTCAAAAGACCAACAGACTTCAGTCAATGCCTCGCAAGCTCACGCCTCAGCACCGCTGTTCCGACAGGTGGTAGAGCGAGCCCATGGCGACGTTCAGTTACTCGACAGAGCCTTCAAGAAAGCTTTGGTGCGGTTACCCAGTCAAGATCCTCCGCCAGAGCATGTCACCATGTCACCGGCCCTTTCCAAGGTCATTAGATCCGCCCAAGAACTCCAAAAGACCCAGAAAGACAGCTATGTCGCGATTGACCACCTGATCAGCGCCTTAGCACAGGACCCCAAGGTTCAAGAGGCGTTTCGCGAGTCGAACATTCCCAACAACAAACTCATCGATGCCGCCATCCAGCAAATACGGGGGACGAAAAGAGTAGACTCCAAACAGGCCGACTCAGAGGAGGAGAATGAGAATCTCAAGAAGTTCACAATCGACATGACGCAGTTAGCACGGGAAGGAAAGCTCGATCCCGTCATTGGACGAGAGGAGGAGATTCGAAGAGTGGTCCGGATCTTGTCCAGAAGAACGAAGAACAACCCCGTGCTCATTGGTGAGCCCGGTGTGGGAAAGACGACCGTCATCGAGGGGCTGGCACAGCGCATCATAAACGCCGACGTCCCTGCCAACCTCGCCGCATGCAAACTTCTCTCACTCGACGTCGGGTCTCTTGTTGCTGGCAGCAAGTATCGCGGTGAATTTGAAGAGAGAATGAAGGGTGTGCTCAAGGAGATCGAGGCGTCCAATGAGATGATCGTCCTTTTTGTCGACGAGATCCATCTCCTGATGGGCGCTGGCGCTAGTGGTGAGGGCGGAATGGACGCAGCAAACCTCCTCAAGCCCATGCTCGCCCGTGGCCAGCTCCACTGTATTGGCGCCACCACCTTGGCCGAATACCGCAAATACATCGAAAAAGACGCTGCTTTCGAACGACGGTTTCAGCAAGTCTTAGTCAAAGAACCCTCCGTGGCCGAGACCATCTCGATACTCCGTGGCTTGAAGGAGAGGTACGAAGTTCACCATGGTGTGACTATTCTCGATGGCGCCATTGTTGCAGCTGCATCCTTGGCCGCTCGTTACATCACCTCTCGGCGACTGCCGGATTCAGCTGTCGACCTCATAGATGAAGCAGCAGCAGATGTCCGTGTCATCCGCGAATCTCAACCCGAAGTTCTGGACAATCTCGAGCGACGGCTCCGACAACTCGAAATCGAAATCCACGCCTTACAACGCGAGACGGATCCGTCATCCAAAGAGCGTCTGGAAGAGGCTAAGCGCGAAGCAGCCAACGTCAAGGAAGAACTCGAGCCACTCAAAGAACACTATGAGCGCGAGAAGAATCGGTCCCGCGAGATTCAAGAATACAAGATCAAGTTGGAACAGCTCAAGAACAAGCGGGACGAAGCCGAACGTTCCAATGATCTGCAGACCGCTTCCGACCTGACGTACTATGCCATTCCAGATGTCGCCCACAAGATCAAAGAACTTGAGAATGCCAGAGCCCAAGCTGATGCTGAACAGCACACCAGACTTGGTGCGATGGGCGAGGTCTCACCGACTGATGCAGTTGGCCCAGAACAGATCAATGCAATCGTGTCCAAGATGACCGGCATTCCAATCACCAGACTTCGTGCCTCCGAGAAAGAAAAGATCCTCCACATGGAACAGCAGCTCGGTCGCACAGTGGTTGGACAGAAAGAAGCTGTCCAAGCTGTTTCGAACGCCATCAGATTGCAACGTTCTGGCCTTGGCAACCCGAATCAGCCACCATCCTTCTTGTTCTGTGGTCCTTCCGGAACTGGTAAGACGTTGCTGACCAAAGCACTCGCGGAATTCCTGTTCGACGACCCGAAGGCCATGATCCGGTTCGACATGTCAGAGTATCAAGAACGACACTCGTTGTCGAGGATGATTGGCGCGCCTCCGGGCTATGTTGGACATGACGCTGGCGGTCAGTTGACGGAAGCCTTACGACGACGACCTTTCTCAATCTTGCTGTTCGATGAGGTCGAGAAGGCTGCCAAGGAAGTTCTGACCGTCCTGCTCCAGCTCATGGACGATGGGCGCATTACCGACGGACAAGGTCGTATTATCGATGCCAGAAACTGCATTGTCGTCATGACCTCTAACCTCGGTGCCGAATACCTCTCCCGCCAGAATGCACCCGACGGAAAGATTGACCCCACGACCAAGGAGCTGGTGATGAATGCGCTTCGCAACTACTTCCTACCCGAGTTCCTGAACAGAATCAGCGCGATTGTCATCTTCAACCGGCTCACTAGAAGAGAGATCCGGAAGATTGTCGACTTGAGGCTGAGCGAGATCCAGAAGCGGCTCGAGAGTAACGACAAGAAGATCTTTATCAACGCTACCGACGAGGTCAAGGATTACCTGGGTGCTGCTGGCTATTCGCCTGCCTACGGCGCACGTCCATTACAGAGATTGATTGAGAAGGAGATCCTCAACCGGCTGGCAGTGTTGATACTGAGAGGTGCTATCAAGGACGGCGAGACTGCGAACGTCATCCTGGAAGACGGACGGATTGTGGTCCTGCCAAATCACACTGATAGTGAGATGGAAGATGACGAAGATATGTTTGACGAGGATGATGCGATGTTGGAGATTGAAGATGGTCCCAATGGGAACATGGATCTTTACGAGTAAACGATTCGGTGATGTATGATGATGCATGGCTTGGGAAAGAATCATGAAATTATGACATTGGTTGCATCGACAGCGGAAGGCGTTTAGGCGGTTGTGTTTTATGAAGAAGGGAGAGCTCAGCAATGACCTGGGCAGCTTATGAGATAGTCACAAGGGCCTGTGATAGATAGGATTCTAAAACGAATGGTTGACAATTTGCAGTATGTGCATCTTGAGACTGTGCCTGCATGTGCCACGCAGATACAGTAATAATGGTGGCCTTTACCCAGTATCAACTCAACTCGCCCGTTGGCAAGTGAGCCGAGATGTCACGTGAAGCGCGTGCTGTTCGGACGCGTTACTACGCGTTGCCCCGCGTTCGGCTTCCGAGCGCGTCAAGCGTAACATCGGTTCTCTTACGACATTGATGACCTACCAGACGAAATGATTGACACATACGGAGTACAGGCCACAATTTACGAAGGTTCCCCCCCGGGACAGGTCCACACCTCAGACAACCCTGCTGAAATAGAGACTGCGAAGCGCCAGGGAATTTTACCCACACCGCCCCAAACAACAATGGCACCCACCGCCCTATCCAAGCGATCAAAGCCTGCATTCTCGCTCCCGCGACCGGGGATATCCAGAGTCACAAAATCCACAAAAGAGAAGGCCATGAATACCCGCGTCGCCACGAAGGGGAAATCGGACGGGAAGGGAAACATAAACGCCGACTCAGCTGCAGGTGTGCAGAAGAAGGGCAAATCAAACCCTCAGGCGAAGTCGTCCATACCCGCGGCGAAAGAGAAAGGGAAAGGGAAAGACAAGCGCAACACAGGAAAGAGGCAAAAACAGAAACAGCGTGGAGCGGGTGCGACGATGCGCGGACTTGTCGACCGGGCCAGCGACGATGATGATGATGATGGCCGCGTCGGTGGCAAACGGAAAAGGCACACCGAAGAAGAGGAAGAGGAAGACGACGATGATATTGAGACCGACGCAGTTCTGAACGACATTGCCGCGAATATGGATACCGACACAGAGACAGACACAGATACGAACAACGCCACAGACGAGTCCCGCTCGGAAAGGGCCGACCTCGACGGCGATGAAGGTGAAGATGAAGGGAGAGGTGAGGATAAAGACGAGCAAGACAAGGCCAACACCGCCTCTCCACCCGCCGGCCTGGACTTCTCCTCCAGCCCAGAACCGGACTTCATCCTCGCCGAAGTCACGCACACGGACAAATACACCCGCTCCAAAGGCGCCAAATCCTCTGGAGTGTTGGACACCGAAGAATACCCCATCCCCTTACCGCTCGTGCATCGGATCATGCACGCCCATTTCGAATCCCCGACGACGACGACGACGCTTTCCAAGGACGCAAAGGCCCTCATGGGCACGTACGTCGGCGTGTTTGTCAAGGAGGCGATCCGGCGGTGCGTAGACGAGAAGAAGGAGAGGGTTGTCAAGCGCAGAAGGGAGGGCGGAGGCGGGGCCGGAGACGCGGGATGGCTGGAGGTGGAGGATCTGGAGAGGGTCGGGTGTCAGTTGGTTCTGGATTTCTGATTTCTGAGGGGACCTGCAGTACCTCGTACATGGTGGTTACGTGCCCTCTGTGCTTGTGCTCGGCCTTGGATCCATTGCTGTGCTGGTTGTGATGAGTGGGTCGGTTCTGTCGTGGTGAGGGATCAAGGTGATGGCGCGAGCACGCATCATGATGGGATAGGAACCTCACGCCTCACATCTCAGACATACCTGATGCAACACCCTCTGAACGACCCGGAATGTGCGATAACATACGAAGTACTATACTTTACAATAGCGTACTTCTACGGGACGACACTTTTAGGGGAGTGGGAAGACACGACCGAAATCGAGTCAGGTCGGATCAAGTACTATGTACGTACATTCCGTGCTTTTGGCACGGTTCTCCGGAGAATGAAATATAACATGTACTTTAGGAGGTGGTCAGGGACCTCCCTAGGCGCAATACATGCGTCCATACCACCTTTCCATAGAGTGTGTTCCGTGGGGCGGATTTGAAAAATCTAATACGCTTGGCTCGCCTAGGTACTGTATGTGAATTTGCCAGTTGCCTAGGTACGATCTACGTACGGAGGTGAGGCAACTCTATCACTTTTGATTGTATTGTATTGTGGAGCTGCCAGTTCTGTAGTTCCAGATTGTTACTCAGTCTTTCCGAAAAGTCGGCAAATGAAACTCGGCGCTCGCCAAGGCGAGATACCCATGAGCGGCGGCAGGCCTTTCTGCGTGACCACGAGGTTGCTAACATGTTTGATAGACGCTCTTCAAGATTTGACGCATCTCATATGCATATGTGGTAGTTGTATCGGCCAAGAAGAGCAACTGGAGAACTACAGCGTGTTTTTATTGACGTCTTCGGGGGCCAACCGTGGCACGGAGTACTCGGCTTGAGTAAAGCAAAGATCACAGCTCAGAGACACCCTTAGCTGATTCCAAGAGTTTTCTTCATTTTCATCCTCAGGTCATGCATGGGTCATGCCCGGGTCATTGATGTTCTGTTCTATACTGGCCTGCGGCATCCTTGCATGGCGTGGTATCAAAGGGAGGTCCGGTAAGAGAAGGAATAAAAAGTACAGAAAAAAAAAGGCGTGGCCGTCCACAACAACTCCGGACTTGCAGCTCCACTGTCCGACAAAGCTCCAATGTATCCTCGCTTTGGCATGGCTCTTCCTATCATGACTGGCATGACTGGACTCGACCTCGAAACTCGCGAGAGAGCTTTTAGATTAGCCGCCGCGGCCTTCTCATGTTGCATGCAAGACATCCACAACTGGGTATCAAAACGGTCCACCATTCCACAAAAGGACATTACCACAGAGCCAAAAGCGCACCGAGAACAAGACCAGCCACTCCCGTCGATGACTGAGGCACATAGCCGGGCACAGCCGCCCCGGTGAAGGTTGCAGGAGCCACAACCGCTGGGCTGGATGGAGGGGTCACAGTCGCGACAGCTGGAGGGGGAGGAGCGGCGACTGACGAAGCGGTCTCGGCTGGAGGAGGTGCACCACCGCCGAACACGAAGGTTGGCGATGACTCGGGAGGTGGAGGCGGAGGTGGCGGGGGAGCAGCTGATGAGGCAGGAGGCGCTTGCACGGGCGGCGCGGCGGACGAAGGTGGCGGCGGCGGCGTGCTGGCGACTGGTAGTTGGGCAGCCTTGGAGATGTACGCCTCAATCGTGTTCGGTGACGAATCGTTCTGGTTGATAACCATGGCCATGCCCCTTTGGCAGTGGTTGGTTTGACCGCAATAGATCCAGATGGGCTTGGTGTCGTTGATGAGCACGTTGTAGACGGGAGTGAAAGGTTCCTGGCCAGTGACCGGGACGAATCCGGATTTCAAA
This sequence comes from Cladophialophora yegresii CBS 114405, assembly GCF_000585515.1. Classification (NCBI taxonomy): domain Eukaryota; kingdom Fungi; phylum Ascomycota; class Eurotiomycetes; order Chaetothyriales; family Herpotrichiellaceae; genus Cladophialophora; species Cladophialophora yegresii. Next base: position 759,012 of record NW_006913046.1, read on the forward strand.
CCAGGGCGGGTGGTGCTGGTCAGATTCGAGGCAATGGGTTTGCACGGTTCTGCGAATGACGATTCTGTGATGGTGTGGTTCTGTGACTGTTAGAACACGGCTCAGTTACAAAAGGGTATCCCCACAAACATACCTTGGGGTGGTATTGGAACTGCACAATGGAGCCGACTGGCGCCGTGATCTTGTCGGGGAAGTACTTCAGAGAGCCGTTGGCGTCTGAGACGGACACGACTTGCACGATCATTTGGCCGGGTTGGGTCTCAGCTGGCGCGGCAGGTCCGGTGGGGAATGGCATGCAGCCAGCTGGGCAAGAAGGCGCCGCCAAAGCAGGAGGTGCTTGACCACCACCGCTTGGCCAACTGCTCCAACTACCACCACCGCCGCCGCTGTTGCCGCCCCATGATCCGCCGTCACCGCTGCCGTGGTCGGTTGCGACGGCAGCTGCCGCGAGCAGTGTCGAAACGAGAAGAGTCTTGAAAGACATGGTGAGGATAATATATCAGTAGTGTTGGATATTGCAGATGGACGGTGAGGATGAGCTGTAGGACAACGAGCGACCGGCGCAAAGGCGAGAATGGAACGAACTGCAGTGCTTCAAGCAGCAGAGAAAAGGAATGAACAGGACCGGTACTACCGAGTACGCGACCACAACTTTTTGGTATAAGGATGGAATGAAGAGAAAGAGAGAAACGGATTCGAAACAGCAACACAACTGACATATGTATAGGCCTGCCAGGAACGGGCGGCTGTGCGCTCGGAACAAGCGAAATCCCGCTAGCTGGGAAACTGAGATTATGGATCTCGATTGGCAGGGAGATGGCACCCACAGAGTCTCGTCACCTTGTCCAGCTCGCCCCTGGAGGAGGTTGAAGACATTGAGATCGAGTTGTTACAGACTCGTCTCAGGTGCAGAAGGGCGGGCGGGGTACGATAGGACAAGCGAGCGAAGGAAACTTTGCGGTCGGCGTCAAAACGGCCATAGCTAGGAATAGAGCAGCAGCGGAGGTGACAGGACGGGGTCCTCAAGTGTCGCAGAGTGACAGGCGACAGGAGAATCCGAGGCGCTGGGTGGTTTGGCAAAGTGTTTGAAGAAGGGGAAGGAGACGCTGAGAGGCGAGCTTGAAACTTCGCCTGTTGCAGGACGCGGCGCCGACCTTTCCTCTTCGGGGACGGTGTCACTGGTTCCTTGGCGTTTCCTTAGGCCGTTCCCCTTTGCGCCCTCGGTCATCTCTCACTCACATCTCGTCTATCAGCCACGTCCCAGTCCCAGACACGCGGTCGTAAAGAGATCCCACGAGCACCAGCCTCGAGGTCTCGATCAGGGTCTGCATTCTCCGAGAAAGCTTGTCTTCGGGATCTCCACCTGTGCCTTTATCTGGGGTTACAACTTCGGCTGTCCACCTTCCGAGTTTCATACATACAAATTCACCGCACAGCAGTAAGCTCAGCCACTCTTGCAGAGTAATTGCCCAAGCGAGTTTGAAGCCGGATTGATCCCTACCGAAATAGCATTGAAGATTCAAAGTGTCCACAGTGGTCTGGACAACAATAAAGCCACGATGTCGGTGCTGCTTCCTTGTAGACGTGATTGTGATTACGCGTGGCATATCGTGGTCATGTAACAGTTTGCTACCGCTGCTCGTGGAAGCCTATTATGCCCCCATCTCCCCAGCAGATCTGTGGCTTCGTCATAGAAATGACAGCATGTGGTCATACATGTCTCTGATGGCTAATTACCGTCAGAGAGACCGCCTATCCCAACTCCGCGCTGCAACGACATCCATATCGAACTCCAAATTAAGGCATCGTGCTACGGTCACACCTGTTGTATTAGGCGATAATCGCCAGTCACGTCTGCAGAACCATCAAAGCCGCTTTTGCTGCTGGGCTGCCACAACATCCTCCTAAGTCATTGTGTAGCCGGTTGGAGTGGGCGCCATGAAGTCCCATTGACCAGGAGGCAAGTTGCCGCGATTGGGAGTGTTGAAGGTCGGTGGTGTAGTCTGGGCGCCATCGGACATGTTGGTGAGGGCGGGATCGACTTCATCTTCTGGCTTCCTCTTCTTCGGTCGGCCGCGAGGGCGGGAGGTGTTTGGTGGATCCAGCACATACTCTTCCTTGAGTTGCATGGAGATATTAGGGTCGTAGCCGCGTTCGCGGGCGAGTCTTCGAAGTCCAGCCATAACCTTGGGGTCCATGCCAGTGATCTCTTGGATTCTCTCATAGGAAATACTGGCCTCGGCCAGCGCCAATGCTTGAATGCGCACGGCTGTAGTGTGATCTCCCATCTTCAGAACCTTGGGCGCCTTCGCCTCCGCCGACTTCTGTGCCCAGTCGGAGCTTCTGAAGAATGCTTGCGGATCAGCCGCTTGACGAGTGATGGAGGTCTCGATGCCTTGTTCTTTCATTGCGTTCAGGTAGTTTTGGCAGCCAAGGAGGTGGACACGCTGGCGGGAGGTGTGCTGTGCCATTTCTCTGCCACAGTACTTGCATCGTACCTGGGCGAGTTTCTACGCAGCAGAGTCAGTTGGTTCACGGTGCGCGTTGCGTCGCGAAAACCATAGAGCGCATACCTGAGTGCCTTCGGGGTCCTGAGGTATGATGTCCCATGCTGAATGAGTCTCGGTGTCACCTGGCTTGTTCTTGTAGCCACCAGACTGATGTTGAGTTAGCCTGAGGGGATAATGCTGCAAGCAGAACAACCACCTACGCCTGGGCCGCCCATGTTGGGAATTTGCACAATCAGTCTTGTTTCGGTGGTTGTAATGTCTGGAGGTCAGACTGGTGATAAAGGGATCGTGTGCGGGAGAGGGGGCGGGTGGAGATGGTCATCCAAAAAAGCAGCGTCACAGTTTCCCGTCGATTTTTGTGACTGACCGCTGCGCAGATCCGTGGCCAGCGCCGGGACACTAGCGAGCGACAGCACGTGACTAGGGCCATTTTGGGGCGTCTGTCAACACTGTGACGGCGTGAGGGGCAGGGCAGGACCAGCAACAGCCGCAGGCGCGTTCATTGACGTGGTTGAGATTGTTGTCCTTCCTCTTCGTGCCGCCAGACATGGCAGACTCGTCGCAAGCAGCCACATGGCTGCTAACAGAGCATCTCCAGTACACGCCGTTGGTAAGTCAGCAGCAAGAGACTGGGTCAGGAACGCGTGATTGACGCGTGATAGTCGCTGATCGACGACATCATCAACTCAGTCAACAACTTCGTGTTACAGGTTCTCGGTAGCCTCGAGACGGGACTCTTGACGACACCTCCTGAGGAACTTGGCTTCCAGGCGGTGAAGAAAAGGAGAGAAGATGGCGTTGAGGAAGTCGAATTTCCTGATGCAAAGCAAGAGATCGAGGAAGGGCTTCATAAACTCGAAACGCTGTTGTACTCGACCGTGGATAAGAACTTTGACAAATTTGAGATATACGTTCTGAGGAACATCATGTCTGTGCCGGCAGAATTGGTCAACTGGGTGCGCCTGAGTCACTACGAGGTAAGCCGCCCAGCACAAGCTGCGCCGGGGTTCGAGCTGACGGAACAGAACTTGTCCTACCCCCCGCCACAGAACGCCCCGACGGTCGACAGTGTACAAGTGATGCGAGGCAAACTGGCAGCTGGAAGAAATGCCTCGCGAGCCCTTCTGAAAGAGTACAACCGCAACCAGGCCATCATACAGCAATTGCGCAGTCTGCTTGGTCAGACGCAAGCTACACCCGACAACCTCTCCTTCCTCGCGAACAGCACTCAAGCTCGATCGCTCACCACGAACACGAACTTCGCCATTTCCCAGTTACCCGCCCTCCAAACACTGCTTAAGGAGTTGAGACCGAAACTTGCAGCCCTGAAACATGCCAGCGTCAATGTTGACAGTGCCAAAGATGAACTTAAAGAGGAGCGCAGAGGTTATATTGAGCAACGCACACAATCGCATCTCCGCCGTAACGGAGAAGACGTACAAGAACAGTCAGCTGCAGTGTCTGGCAAAAGAGTGGAGTCGGAAGAGGTTCAAGCTTTGGAAAAAGTCGCTGCGATATTTGACCCAGATTGAGACTGTAAGTCAGCACGCTGTGCATCATTCATCACGTCTGGAAACCTCAGCCGCATCACCAGAAGGTATAACGTCCTTCGGGGAGGATGTGACAGGTCATATTGGTCTAAAAGGTTCGTGGGAAACCAAGCATGCATAAGATTGCGCTGGTTGACCTTGAATCCTTCCGATATACCGAAACCGGCGTGCAAGTTGCTCGTTTGGGCAAGAAACGGGCAACTTCATCCACCAACACATCAGTATGTTATGCATGAAGTGGAAATCAGGTGGTGGAACCAGAAGGCACCTTCGCGTCGGCAGTGAGTTGTCAAGCAGGGAGACAATGCCAAAACGGCCGATACTGGGGTGGGTTTAAGATTTTCGGCAGGCCAGGAGTAATTAACAGGGTCCATTTGGCCGCCGGTGGTGTAACCCATTCGAGCATGGCTTGTGGGGAGAGTTGCAGCACGTGAGAAATGCTTGATGGGAAGGATGAGCCTAGATCAACACGGACTTCGAAGTCTGTGTGGCAGCGAACAGAGAGGTGAAGGTCTAGCGCACTATCTATCTGCTCTGCGATGATTGAGGTCGCAGGGCACCTACGGGGTGAACCTCGACTTCACAACGCGTGGGACGTTAACTGAAGGAAGTGAGCCAATGAGAGAGGGGTGTTTCCAACGAGACGCTAAGTCCATTACAGGCCATTCATGGCCATTGTCACCCCACGGCAGCCGCTGCAGTCGCACCAAGTCTGGTGGGCAACCAGCCAATGATGGACACTCGATGGAAACGCTTGCACTAGCGGGCGCGCGGTTGAGAGGACGGTTAATGCAGTTTGTGTGTGCTGTCGAGAGATCGGCAGAGAGATTCAACCTGCCACCAATGGCACTGACCACTCTCTCGCCACTAGCCAATGAGGGGTTGCCGCTCCTTCCTAAATATACAATAGCGCCACGCGTTCATCTAACGGCCAATGAAGTGTCAGCACGATGCCAAGACGCACCTTTCTTACGCGCTCTGCGATTTGCTTTCCGTTCCCCAGTCGTGCCTTTGTCTTTTCCCTTGTTAATCCGTGCCTTGACCTCCTTCGTGGCCCATCGTGGTCGCCCTTCGCCCTGGCTTCTGTTTCATGAAACGATGTAAGCTGTGTAAGCGCTCAATGGATATTGCTGGCAAGGAAAGCACCGCCATGATTCGCCGCCAGATGACCACACAGTTCAATCAGAGACAAGCCTGAGCTCGGAATAGATTTAGGCTCTACTATGGTCGAGCCTCACACGATCGAGGCGGGTAAGCAAGAACCACAGGGAGCCGCGCAGATTCATTTGTACAATATATCATACAGCGCGTCCGGGGCGCATCTGTGATCTGTACGGCCTCTACCATTGCATTCGTTTTTTTTTTCATTTACTGTTTGTCTGTGCCGGTGCCGCCTTCCACTATCACCATTGGCCGTCTTCATTTCTGCTTGTCCTGCTAATGTCCTGCTAATCCGCGACATTGGAATCATGGAGAATCGTCTCTCTACATCACGGCCTGGCTCGGAGAAGGACCATCGTCTTAGCAGCAGTCCTCCGAGATCACAGTCAAGCACGTCCAAACTGGAACCACCACCGCCCACCCCGGCCTACGATGCGTCGGCTCTTCTTATTCAGCCTTCTCCTCTCATGACCTCGTCCCTGCATTCCCGCAATTCAGCAACATCGGCTCAGGAATCTGCATATCTCCGCCAGGCTGGGTCTCTCTGGTGGATTCGCCTCTCGTTGACTCTCGTGGCTATCGCTACGGCTATCGCTGCTGTGGGCTGCGAGGCTCATGTTCTGCACAGATACAATTCGACCCGTCCGGGAGACGACTCCCACCTACCACCACTATGGCCATCAAATGTGGATGTGCGACCGGCACTGGCTGTCTTGATCTCAGCTTGTATTATTGTGGCAACCAGCATCGTGTATCTGGTCTGGTCGCTGATCCCGACAGTACGGCTTATCCTTTGTCTCAAGCACCCGCGAAATGCTGACGCTTTGAACAGCCATATTCTCGAACCCTCTTCTACAACTTTCTGTTCTTGGGTACCTCCATTACGGGCTTGATTCTCACCGTCTTCACCCTACCCTTTGCCAACCTTCTGACCGGATTCAAGTCCCACCATGCACGAGAATCCATTCAGTCCTGGACGTGCAAGTTTTCACACGGTGCCTCGCAATTCATGGCCGATGCCCATTCTCTACAGATCCCGGTCTACGTGCCAAATGGCGTGCCTATCCCGGCCGGATTCAACCGACTCTGTCAGGAGAGTGAAGTTGGCCAAGGGCTTGTGGCTACGTTGTTAGCATTGAAGGTAGTCAGCTGTGCTGTTGCAGTGGTGGGATTAATTGTCGAGAGGAACATGACGAAGAAGAGGAATGAAAGATACGCCGTACATGGCGAGAAGGCAATCGATATGTCTTAGGTGCGGGCTAAGGTTCAGGCCATCCAGAGTTCACGATACACCGTCTGGCTATACCGAGAAAGCCTCCGCTTCACAGGATAGGTATCTTATGGAAAGATAATGGTCTGGTGGTAAGAGCAATGTCCGGTTGGATGGTCCTAGACTTTAGTCCACCGGCGGCCCAATCTGGGATTCTGACTCTGGTAATACTTCAAAGCGGTGCTTGTACTGGAGTACAGAGTAGGGAATTCCAGGGCTTTCCGCAACTGTAGAGTTGACGTGGGGAGGAAGAAGTGTGGAAGCAGTGTGGAAGGAGCCACATACCTAGGTAATAAATGTCATTATGGCGACGTTGCGTCATCGGCGACAACGCTACTTCCCGCACTTGCTAGTGTTGATTAACCTGCCTCTTTTGTATTAAGGCTTCAGTATCTTGCGGAGTACTTCGTCTTCATTTCTCTTGTCTTGGCTTCTTCATGCTTACTCGCCAGGATCGAGGACCGATCACTTCATGCCTGTTCTGGTCTTGCGTCGGAGCTGGGCGTAGAGCTGGAGAGTCCGCCTTGCGGCCGCCTTGCAGCGCACACGCCAGCAACACGAGATGGACGGGCAAAGGTGCATGAGACCTGCGCCCGATTGGTGTGCGATGCGGTGTGACAGTTCACTTCTCCTCCCACCTTCATCTCAGATACACTTCTCGTTCTCGAATTCTTGCATCGCTCGTAGTGCTGCCGGTCGAGACACATTCAATACTCAACGACCAACATGAACACCCCATCGATCTCAGCTGCACTCGTCTCCGGAAAGCAGGAGACTAACCTTGCCGGACTGGCAACCATCAACTTTGATTTTTCACTGGTCAAAGTCGAGCCGCCCCTCGAATATCGGGGCTTAGGCGCTTGCCTCTCAAAAGACCGACGCGAGGTCGCAGAGAACGGCCTGCAACATGTTACCGCAAGGAAACTTGGTGCTTTGTTCCGCTCAGCCCTACCGGAAGTCGTCTACCTCGTCAAAGCCTACGGAGCTCGTGTGTCAGAGATAGCAGAAAGTCCGACCTCCAATTCTGGCAGTAAGAGAGACAACGGTGCATTTGCCGATTTCGTTGGTGCCGATGGCACTTCGATCTGGGCTGCGGCAACTTCAGGACGTGATGCCATACTTGCTCATCTTCTGGCTTGCATGTTGGCGAGGATGTGGTCCCACCAGGAGGCAACATCAATCTGGCACGAGCTCGTCGAGGCCCGCCGGAAGATTCTGCAAACTGAAGCATCTGATCCAGTGGCGTTGGCGGCCAGCCAGGCTACTTTGACGCGTGCTCAACTTGCTGATTGGGACGCCAGTGCTCGTTCCTGGCTGCAGGTAGCCGATGCAGCCAAGTTTCGCAGCCAGAAACAACTCATGCTGATCATCCAAGAGTTTGGCCTCGTGGTCAACACCAAAAAGAACCTGTATGACAGTGTTCTGGATGCTTGGGCGCAGGCACTAGGTGTAGTAAACAGACTTGTCCAAGGCATACCGCAAAACGTCCAAAGCGGCGCCATCTTATTGGGGCTAGCATCATGGCACCTCTATCCCAATATACTGGCCTTGGGAAGTTCTTCGAATCAGGTCGTGGAACAAAAGGATTCATTACTTCCGGACGGGGGCTTGCTCACACTCGGGGTCAAGTCCGCATCCCCAACTCTACCTGAAGGAATATTTTGGTCGTTACCCTTGGCATACCTGCGATATTATGGAAATGCCGTCACAATCACTAAGGCAGTCAGCGATAACCATGGCTATGGCTCGATGAAAGATCTTGCACTGATAGCCTTGGGTTGCCTATTCCCGGACCGCGCCTTCGAGGAGCGAACGTTTCTCACTGTTGCAAGATTGGTCTCCCTCCTTGAGTCTCAATTTGTGAAATTACAAGCCGTCAAGCAAGAAGGCTCGACCAGACCCTGCCCTGACTGGTTGCAGTTTCTCTCCCAAGCCGCCAACGAGTTGCTCAGTGCCCGCAAAGACGATGCCAAAACGATGTTGAAGAGGGTCTCCTTTGGCAGCCGCAGGTGCGAGCGCTTCCTCTCGAGGTCAAGTGTCTCGTCGTATCCATTCTCCGTTCTTTGGCAGACGGAAATTTATTTTCAACTCCTGGGGACTGTGGAGCTCAAGATCGAGTTCCTGCGGAAGATCGCCAGCCGACTTGTTGGCAAGGGCTCCGACCAACAAATGATAATAGCCTACCGATCATCGCCTGGGGATCCTCTGTCTTTGGCAACGGCATTCCCTATTGCATCTGAAGCCGCCGCCAAAGAAGAGACCAACCCGGCTACACGAGAAGAGGCACAGCATTGTCGCTGGCTTGGCGGCCCTCCGGGACATCTGCCATTGATGTCGGAACAGTTTTCAGTGATTGACACCAGCAAGGCTCTAGTCAGCTGCCCTTCTGCGCTAGCCTGGGTTGGTGCTCCAAAGCCTTTCACCTGCAATTCCAAGCTAGGCGATGAGGAAGACTACAAAAGATACTTCACGTCACCCACTAGATGGTCGCAGCACGATGGCAGCTTTCTCCCTAGTGCACACTCTGAAGACTTCATGTCCTTGTTTTTAGAAGTCATGGAACGCTATGTACCACTCGACACGGTAGAGGACGACTTTGCAATTGTCGAAGAGCTCCCTGGAATAGCAATTTTTCACCCTTTTTTGGCGACTCTGCTTCAGCAGCATTATATACCAGTACGAAAATGGCCACCATCAATGCCTTTGTTGCCCCTGAAGACCTGGTTGAACTTCTAAAGCGCGATGAGGTAGACACTAGCCAGCTCTGCTCCTTGATTGATACAGGGGAGGTCCTTGATGGTAAACAGCTGAGGTCAATCCAATGTCTAGCTATCGCATCGGCAATCTATGACCAGATGCCTGGCGCAAGAGTCAATCTGGATGTCACTCAGCACACGATACACACTTGCCGTTGGGTGGGTTCTGGCCGCATACTCCCATATCGAACCTGGATGTCATCAGAAATATCGAGAAGGAAAGCGTTTGCATGCATAACCTGGTTTGAGACCGGGAGCATTGACCTCTCACCAACCGATTTGGCCCAGGCAATGGCACTTTCCATTGGCAATTCCTTGTTTATTGCTGCTGCATTGCTCCGCGATCCTTCTGATGATAGCGCTCAAGCCACGGTCACTCGAGTCAACGGAAATATTGGCAAAGCAGGCTTTGCCATTCTGATTCCGCCACCAGACCCGCTTTCGAAGACCGTCGGCCATGAATCTTTCAATGTTATCAACCATGCTCCGTATGATGGCAACTTCCAGGACAGCTTCGAACACACATCGATGCACCTCTCCCTGACAGATTATTCCATTCCCTTTGCTACAGAACACAAAAGTTTCCGGGATGTTGAAGCCTATTTCCAAGAGGCAGTTATTTCCGTGTTTGATCGCTCCGAGTGGGTCGCCGACCTGGATGTGCTGAAGAGTCTGGCCTCAATCAAGCATTACCGCACCGAAAGTAAGGGGTCAAAGCATAGTTCCGCAGAATGCGGGCTGTATAACCCTTTCGACGAAGCGAGCACAAATCTGACCAGTGTCGACACCTGGGCGGAGCTCATTGACCGTCCACTGGGAGCTGCGGTGGTACGAGCTAGGGGTAACTGGGTTGGTCGATTAGCTGCTGCCTGTCTAAGTGTCCAGAGAAACCACGAAACCTTGGTTCTCCCAAGCACGGTCAGCTGCTGGACTTGGCCCGCAAAGAGCAACGAACTATTTGATTACATTCTTTCGGCCGTGCAGACGAAGAAGCCGATCACCTTCATCATGTGAATGGTGCTACCTTTCCGAGCCTAAGGGCTCCCATTCAGTCCAACTCAGGAGTCTTTCAGCTTACGCAGGGTGCACAAGGCTGCGCGAGGGCTGAAGGAGGTGGAAATTCAGGCGCACTCAGAATAACCGGATACGCCACACATGCTGCACGCCATCAAATTTCCCCGGCGTAGCAGGGCAGGCGCGGCCAGCGCCCCTTGCAGGTCGCACAGCATCGTACTGGTACCGAACACAGCATTGTGGCACAGGGTTGAGAGTACAAGATCTCCAGTTCAGTTGGGAATCTGACTGAACTGACCTGGCCCACCATCACGGGCCATCCAGGCCAGGATGTGGGAGACTAGGGGAGTCGTGGGAAGCACAAATCGCCCCACCACCTAACCACCCAGGGGCACTGCAGAACTGTCTGAACTGAAGGTTAGATTGACCACACCTGAGAAATGACGAGTCGAATGCTTGGAGAGGATATGTATGTCGATATGGCAAGCAACAGTTTCATGGTGGTCACTGGTCAGGGCGCACAACTGTCAGCTACAGCTACGGTGACGGTGACGACGACGGTCCAAGCTTGGATCTGAACCTGCCGCCCATTCTTGGAGCTCTTTGTTTGTTTGCGCCAGCTCTAGCACATGGAAAAAATATGCCTTCACTACTGTGTTGTCATTATCCTGATCATGCACTATACCCTATTGTATCTCTCTGTCTGGTGCCAGGTGCAGGGCTCAGCGGTTACGCCGTGTTGTATATGTCGTGCGGTGAGTATCGTGTATTATAATATATAACAATATGCCGATCATGAACTCCGCGTCCCGTGATCCCGACGAAGTGAGGTCCTTTTCCAAAGCTTATAGCGCCGTCGCTGATCAACTTATGATACATTGTACCCAGTATCGCATAGTGGTCTTATCGCACGGCTCATAGCGCCGTCGTTGATCACGCTAAACTGTAATGCACCCGTTACTCCACAGTGCTCTTTTCGCGTATCGCATAGCGCCGTCGCCGATCATACTACGAGATATTGGACCCAGTATGGCATTGTGCTCTTTTCGCACATCCCGTGGCGCCGTGGCTGATCATGTTGAATTGTAATGGAAGTTCGTGTGTGGTGTCAGATATCATGTCGAGCTGAACAAGACGAGGGGAAAAGGGACAGACTCCGACAGCGGCGATCATAAGTGGTGTGCCAATATTGCAACTCCGTATTTGAGGAGAGTCCGATTCTGTGTGAAGTACGTCTCCATGGTTGGGGCGGCCTGTGCCTCAACTCGGGGTCCGGTTTGTATCCACAGCAAGCGTCTCAGCTTGTGGTGAAGGATCTTTTGGAGGCCTGACGGTCGCATACACGGTACACGGTACGGTGGATGGAGGTCTCAGTGCTCCATACAGTTGGGTAATCAACCATCAGCATATACACCCCAGTACTCGTGCGGTGTCTGATGCGAGAGGGATGCCGGGCTCCGGCTGGGCTATGCTGCTGACAGCTCGCAACAGGCAGGGCGGCTGATCAACGTTTCGGTAAGCAAGATCCAAGCATTGGTACGAGGTACTCGCTTGCTTCGCCTTTCTTAGCCCCCGCGTCAGAAGAGCTTAGTGATGCGTAAATCCGACTTGACAAAATCAATCTCGCCCGCGAACATGGCTCGATCGCGTTTGACGGAACTGGGACGGTGAGGAGCGAACCAGTCGAGGTTGACGTCGCCGTGGAAGACGACCCGTCTCTGATCGGGACTTACATCCATGCTGCCGGGCGCGTAGAGTTTAGTGCCGGACACGGTGTCTCCGGTGTGAAGCAGCGTGTGGTGCGGCGAGAGTTGTTGCTTGGCTTTCAGCGCGTCCCAGTCACAGCCTAGGACGCCGGAGTGGGTGTCGACGCCGACGACACAGCTCACGTAGTCGATGCGGTAGTTGGAGCTGGCGTAGCATTGGGCGTTATACAGCAGGTAGTACGTGTTCTTGCGGAAGACCATGCACGGCCGCTCGACGTTGGGGCCGTCTTGCTTGAAACTCTGCATGTTGGAGAAGAGGTAGACCGGCTTGCCTACGGGGGTGGTGAGGTCCTCTTGGTCCATCAGCTGGAGGTACAACGGCGTGGGCTGCACGGGGGCGTTCGTGTTGCCGCACGCGCCTCCGTGGCCAATGGCGTTGCCGTCGACCTTGTAAACGAGGTAGCTCTCATTGTTGACGGGGTCGACGAAGAGATTCGGGTCGATGTTGCCACCGCGCGCGAGCTCACACACGATGGGATCCTCGACCGGCGTATAAGGGCCTTGCACGTCGGGCGAGGTCGCAACTCCGATGCAGTGTTTCTGCGGGTGAGAGCGCCCTACGGCCGCAAAGTACATGACCCAGGAGCCGTCGGGTCGTTGGTTGACGTCCGGCGCCCAGCTGCCACGTGCATTAGCGTCCTGCAGTATGCAAAGATAAGGAACGATATGGGGAAAAAATTCACTGCTGCATCGCAGAAGGAGGCAGCGTCATGCAGGAGAAAGAAGCTGGAAAACTTACACGCCAGCGTCGGGTGGCTTGCGTGCCCAGCTTGGTAACGTGGGCAAAGCGTCGTAGCCTTGATGCAGCGTCCAGGTGGAAAAGTCTGGCGACGACGCCATTTGCACATTGATCTCGCCGGTCTGGGTGCTGAAGGCATACCAGGTGCCATGAAGGGAACCGTTGCCGCTCGTGCTTCTGCTCGTGTCGAGTGCCAGGCCTGGATCTGGGAAGTTGGAGGAGATTGCAGGCCCGATTCCAGCCGCTGATACACAGGATCGACCATGTGACGATGACGGTGATTGGAGCGAGAGTAGAATCGATAAACCGGCGGCAATGGCGCTGATGCTGGTAGGGGCAGCCCGGTGACCGAAAGGATTCAGCATCATTTCAACTCCCTGTTGCAGAAAGGCGGAACGAGGTTCTGAGAAATAATCGACAATTGGTGGGCGGAGCTGAGGTGCGAGTCGCGATCAGTCACGCACGTGGCGAGGCAGGAGGAAGCCTGATCACACCAGAGGATCGCCTGTGACGCAGCGCTGATTACTTTCCCACGAAGGCTCGAATCCTACTCCGTACTGTACGAGTTCAATTCGGGCCACTGGAAGGAGTTTATGAGTTTTCTGAAATCTCCCAAGACGCGGGGACGAGAGCATCGGAGCCATTTTCAGCTTCGGGCGTGCACGTCGATGCGAGCATTGGGTTCCTTGATGGTGGTTTAGACGGTCCCGGCGAGGCATCGCTTGTCAAAAGAATCTACTCCTGCCGAGTACACAACGATATTTCTTTCTGATGCGAATGCAATGGTCGCAGCGCCAGTGGTGCCAAGTCCTGTGTACATTTCAGCTGACGCAGCTCACGTGATTACCCATCTGCCACTCACTTGCCGCTCACCCGCCTCTTACCTGCCATTTAGCCACCAGTCAGTCACCCACAGTTCCTCGTATGTACTCTGGACTCGGCAACTGTGATGAGCTGTCCGCTCGCATCGGAACCAGCAGCGGCGGTACGAGTACCCAGTCGAGCCACTGTCGTACGAGGTACCTCGTATCTGCTGCAACCCATCAGGAGGCGCTGTCGCCACCCTGTGTCACTAAGCACCAGGAGGGAATGGATCCACCGTAAGCATCCTGCTGCATGGAGTCAAGCGAGAACTTCTTCCCTTTCGGCTCTTTCTCTCTCGCTTCCACACCTACTTCGACGCGGCTCCTCTGCATCCGGTTGCCTGTTTTTGTCTCCGAGCCTCTGCTCCAACCGGACGGGCTTATTTTTGGGACTCTGGCTCACAACCCGTGACTCACCGCATCCACATCTCGGAACGAACACGGCTGTGCCTGGACCGTCGCCACTGGCCTGCAGCTTCTCGAGCGTCCCCAAAATTCAGGGGCGTAACAAATTCTCCTGCCACTCCTCATCGAGCCTCCGAAATAATACTGGCAGCAATTTGGTCACGATGCGCGCGTGGCAAGCCCAAAATGATTTCTGAGTTCCTGGAACCTTGTATTATGACGATCAATTCATGAACCAGTCAATCAATCTCCCAATGCTTGTCTCGCTCAAGATTTTAACGACGCTTGGCTGGCTGGCAGACCGGTGGCCTGTTGGGTGCTTGTTTTGTGGCAAGCACATAAGGTCCAGGCTAACAGGCCACCATGCGTGCCAGGCTTCGCTGAAGCCGGCGATAAACAGGCTGGAAACGGTATTGGGGCGCACCTGAGCTGAACAGGAAAAGCTTCCAGCCCCCGATGCTTGACGCCGCTAAGAGGCCTTGGGCGTGGTTGGCGCGGTTTCTTGTGGGTGTCAAGCTTCACCAAGTGGACCCCGTCGCGTAACAGGGCACAAACCACATCCCAAGGCTGGTCACACTGGGGTTGTTTGTTTGTGGTCGCTGGGTTCATCCACCAACGATGGATCAGGCCGTCATCTCTGATTGAATTGCGAAACGAAGCCCTGCCCCCTTTCACACGCATAAGCTGGGTCGGATCCCTGTTTCCCGAGGACGACAAGTCGCCGTCGTTGGTGCTCTCTGGTGCGCAATCTCAGTCAAACGAGATCGCCAGATGGTCTCGTTCCCTGAATGTGCTGGGCTTACACGTTTTCTGCAGAGAGATTCATTGTTGTCCGTGGCTGCCATTCATGAATCATCCGTTCGTGTGTACAGTCTACCAGCGCCGAAGGAGCCTCCGAGCTGACAGCTTACTCTAGCACTGAGGCTGTCATCTCGTCCATCACTGGTGATAAATGGGAAGAGGCTGGGCCGGCTCCAGAAGGCTCCATCTGAGTGGGTAGGATGGATCCGACTATCGTGAAAGCGGTAAGCGGCCATGGCGAAGGAGGCTCTTGCGCCCCAAAACACCAAACCTTGTCGCCGCCGCATGTTTGCAAGGATGGCTGGCAAGCCCCAGTCCTGCCAATCTGCAGCCACTTCGGGGGAAAATCAGCTTCCCGCAGCGCTGGTCGCTGGAAGATGGATGCTTGTGGTGCTTGTCTTGCTTGACATGGCTTGTTCATAAGATGTCCTATTCCTCCCCTGCTGCTTCGTCTCTTCTTGCTTGCCTCCTTCACACACGATAGCTGCCTCAGTCTCTCTTTCTTTGCCCTCTATACTAATAATGGCGTTCCCACGCCTTTTCAAGGCACTTGCTGCCATCACACTCGCTTCATCCATTCAATCAGTCGCAGCTGGCAGCTCAGACTCTGTCTGCTCGCAAGCATCAGAATGCGTTCCTTTCGTTATCGATCTTACCTGGGCCCCGACAGACCCAAGCAAAGGCATTTCCAGAAATGCCATCTTGACCAATGGCTCGCTGCCAGGTCCCCCTCTGAAGTTGAAGGTCGGCGATTGTGTCGACTTCACCGTCAACAACAACCTACCAAATGTCACCGGCATCCACTTCCATGGTATCCGACAGAATGGCACCCCGTGGTCGGATGGTGTCCCCGGTATCAGTCAATATGTTATCCAACCAGGCACATCCTATCAGTACCAATGGGCGGCAGAGGAGTCGGGGACGTACTTCTACCACGCCCACTACAAGGGGCAGATGATGGACGGTCTCTATGGTGCCATCCTCATTGCCCCCGCCGACGATGCCAAGACTCCTTTCAGCCAAATCGACTCCTCCGCCGTTGATGCCTTGACTGCCGCGTCCGAGGCTGTTGAGCCCGTCTTCGTCTCAGACTGGAACCGATACACCTTTGACGAGTTTTTTGCTGTCGAAAAAGCCGCCAACATTGATTGGGCCTGCAGTGACTCCATCACGTTGAACGGCTTCGGCTCCCAGTACTGCCCCTCCGCCGATTTCCTCGCCGCTTCTGCCGCTCCTCAAGAGTCCTTGATCCTGAACGGCACTACCCTGACTGCCAAGGGCTGCGCTCCTCCCAACAACCCGGTCATCCAGGGTGGTCAATACATCGCACAGCAGAACCTCGCGGCTCTGCCCGCTGATGCCTACAACACCTGTATCGGATATGGAGGCGCCAACTATACCACTGTGGTTGACGCTTCCAATGGCTGGCATGCGTTCAGCTACATCAGCTCTGCTGGTATTGCCATTGTCAAGGTTTCCATCGACAGCCACAAGCTGTACATCTACGAAGTCAACGGTAACTACATCGTCCCCCAGGTGGTCGACCAGTTCAGCTTGAGCAACGGTGATCGTGTTTCGTTCTTCGTCAAGCTTGACCAGACCCCTGGCGACTACACCATTCGCGTCGCGAACGAGGGTATCAACCAGGTCATTTCTGGCTTCGGTGTCCTGTCGTACAAGGGCGGAAAGAGTGCGGCTGTGGGAATTGCCACCCAGAACTACGGCAGCCAGAACACCACGACCGTCGTGCCATTCAACCCTGGCCTTGCTGCGCCATACCCTCCCAACACACCCGCCACATCGGCGGACCGAACCTTCGTCCTTGACATCCAGAAGTCACCCGTCCAACCGACCGAGGCTTGGGCCTGGACTCTCTCCGGAACGGACTCGTACAACCAGACCAACGATGACACCCAACCCCCTCTGCTGTGGCAGGACGTGTCTCAGATCCCCGCCAGCGACCTCATCCTGGAGACCTACAGCAATGAGTGGGTTGATCTGATCATCAAGGTCTCCGGCCCAGTGGCCGAGCCGCATCCCATCCACAAGCACGCCAACAAGTTCTACATGATCGGTGCCGGCGTCGGCGACTTCAACTTCACCAACACCGCCGATGCGATCGCCGCCGGATATCCCATCAACACGCAGACACCGCCCTACGTGGACGGCTTCACCAGCCAACCCGCCGAAGGCAACGGCACGTGGATGATCTTCCGCTACCAGGTCAACACCCCCGGTGCGTGGCTCCTGCACTGCCACGTCCAGACCCACTTCTCCGGTGGTATGGCCGTCGCCATCCTCGATGCCGTCGACAACTTCCCCAAGCCGCCCTCGGACGTCGGCAAGGTCTGCCCCAGCAACGGCAAGAGCAACTACCCCAGCCTTGGCGGCTCGTCCAGCTCCTACAGCGGCGGCACCGGCACACAGAACGAGGGTGTCTCTACGACGAGCACCACCGGGGTCGCCTCGTTCACGGGCGCGGCTTCGTCGGTACATGTGTCATTCGCGAGCATGGCGCTTGGCCTGCTCGCTTTGGCGTTTGCCATGTAAATGCTTTGCTTGGATTTGGCGAAAAAGCGACGCCGGAGTCTGTTCTCGCACTGTTGTAATGATTTTCCTAGGATTGGTTTCCCGTGTGTGGACACATCATGTTTATTCCCACCTGGCATAGCATATAGTGCGCAATACAAAGTCTGTTGGTTGATTTATGTACTAGACCTGGTCTGTTTACATATGTACAGATGTACGACAAGGGGATGGCAATAGCAACAGCTAGAGCAATGGATATGGCAGTGGCAGAGTTCGCAGCGCAAGATAGAGGAACGTGGCACGTACTTCATCTTTCCGTACTCCTTATGTATACACACATTGTAGAAATGAAAGGCGCCTCTACGGTGACTCGTCCTCTCACGACCGCGACTCTAGAGTATGGATCACACAAAAATGCAAAAGTGTCAGCAATCATCCCTTCCGCACACGAGCTACGATTAATCGGCTCCCTCCGCAACATACTACGCCATTGATGTCCGGACCTGACGCTTTTGTCGCACCAGTCCGCAGAACCCCGGAGTACACGGCGCGGGTACCGTAGTCCGTAGACGTGGTCATCTAGCTACAAATCCAGTGATCAGGACAGTGACGCGAGTGCCCGGCCACACGGAATCCTGAGATGCCCCGAGGAGCGTCACAGTCAGCCGTCACGACGCGGAGCGCGTTGGAAATTGGCAATGTCCATCACCCACCCACCCACACGTTGATCAGTAGATCCCACGCCTCGTTCTATATACGGAGTACTTGGTAGCTATTGACTTCTATGTTGGTTGTTTCTAGCAATGGTCAGGCACTCCGTCCGTGCTTACTGTGTATACGCGCTGCCTACGAAGTACCTCGTATAGGATAGAAAGTACATTCAGTCGAAAGTGAAGGAGAGGGTACAGTCGCCATGGATGTTACATAACGCGGCATGTCCTATGCCGTACGGTAAGTATTCCCCCTTGGGTGCCTGGCTCCTTGGAGAAATGATGAGTACGAAGGGAGTTTGGAGTACATACTACGCCACTCCATTTTCGCATGATGTACTCCGCACGGAGTATATACTGCGTACGGAGTACTGTACCTGATATGGCTCGTACGAGCGACGAAGCACGCACCTGCATGCCACACCAATCTCGCATGGCCGTTGCACTAGTCCAAATTCCCTGTCGCAGATCTGGGGTCGTTGGATCCGTGTTGCTTCCATCCCGACCCATGCTCAACACGCTGGGGTAGTTCCACCAGTTCCAACATCTGAGGGCAGGCGCAATCTCCAGTTGCTGGAGCGGGTCGGCACGGCTATTCATTCGCGGCGTGTCCTTGGTCTCGGCGCTTGACTTGGGACGGCACGACGGCTCCGGTGGTGGTACGGTGTAGTTCTGTCTTTCGTGGGGGTGAGGGTATCGTCTACACAGCACGGCGTACGTATCTACGGAGTGTGGAGTACTCCGTATGGCTGCCAGTGATTCCAACCATGTAAGTGCTCCGTGCCATCCTTCTACGCAGGGGTGACGGGGAGGAGAACTCCCGGTCGAAAGCCGCGATACTGTTACCGGCCAACGTACTCCGTACTGTACTGTGTCTTGCGTGCACACCACCGCGTACGAGGACGAGGTCCTTTGTTTCTAGGCAACTGTACTGTGTCCGTTTTATGCAAGCAGGATCATCCGATGACGTGATGGATACACGCAGCTCCTGAAGGACTTCGTCCTCGCAAACCACATCCTGCACTACAACCACGTCGTGGACGCGTCCGGGCACATCTCCATCCGCCACCCGACCAATCCGTCGCGCTTCATCATGTCGGCCAACACTGCTCCCGCGCTTGTGCGCTCCGCGGCCGACTTTGCCGAATACAATGTGAGCGACGCCCAACCTGCCCACCGCGACGGGCCCCGAAAGGGCTTCGTGGAACGGTACATCCACTCGGAGCTGTACAAGTGGTACGCGGGCGTCGTGTGCGTTATTATCCACGCCCACGCCGACGACATCCTGCCCTACACGGTGAGTGGGTGCTGTTGCGGGCCATGGCGCGCATGGCGGGGTTTATGGGCTCTCAGCGCGGCCACGTATTCCATGTGGAGCGGCATTATCAGCGTGGCGATCCCGGCGACGTACACGATCTACTCGTCAAGAATATGAGACTTGGGACTGCTTTCGCCGGCTATTTCTCGTGGACGGGTCACCACCACACCGACTTGCCCACGGAGGCGGTCGTGCTGATGCGCCGCCACGGGTTTACCACGTGGAGGAGGGGCTTGAAGGAGGCGGTCTATCGAGCTGTGTATACGACCAAGAATGCCAAGTCGCAGACGACGGCGACGTTGCTGAGGGGTGTATTTGACGCGGACCCGAAGAATACAAAGGGCGAATGGGAGGATGGGGCGCCCACCGGGCCAGTCAATGCATTTGAGCCGCTGACGCGGGATCAGGCACGGGATACGCACGTCGTGAACGCGAGAGCCGGAGAGAGGGTTTGGGGCGTTTGGGTGCAGGAGGTGAAGTGTCAGGCTTTGTATACCAGCAGCGTATATCAAGGGTAGACTTTGTGGGGACAAGGGTGGGTGACCGACCAATAACATGCCTTCCGCTTTGTCTTGCAGTCGGATCACTGTGTGGTCAGATGATAACCAGAGACAGCATCGATCCATTTTTTGAGCAAGTCTTGCCCTGCACTTCCGAACCTTGAGATATGCTTACACAGCAGGCAGCCTCGTGTGACCGCTCCTGCCGCCCTCGACGTGGCCTTGCAGGAACCCCGCACATGCAGATCGTCTGGCTGGGATGCAGAACCCGGCCGTATTCCAACGAGCGGGATCGTAATAACCCTTTCTGCTCTTTCTGACTGTACGTCCCGCACCTATTCGCAATCTCTGACCAAGATGATGGTGGCCTCAAGGAGTTGATGCAAAGACACCCCAGCGTATATCCGAGGTTGCAGTATATGTAAACAGCAAATACTCCGTCCGTTGGTAGGAGCAGTCGGAGTGCTACCTAGCTGGGTAGACTTAAAGCCCAACCCTTGGCCAGAGGCATTCAGAGATCACGTCCTGGTGCCGTACTTCAGCTGTCGCAAACATGTCGTTTCCAAATATCGAGGAATGTCTGCCAAAGAACTGGAGCTTGTTCTTTGGCGGTAAGTGGCAAGAGCCCCAAGACGGAGAGTATCTGGAGATATACAGCCCCGGAGATGGAAAAGTCATCAAGAAAGTCGCGTTTGCCGGGGCCAAGGACGCCGCTGCTGCCGTCGAAGCTGCTCAGGCGGCCTTTCCGGCATGGCGGGCAGTTCCCTCGCTGGAACGAGGGAAGAACTCAGGAAGGTGGCCGACATTCTCCGTCAGCATGCAGATGAACTGGCCCTACTTGATGCCTACAACACTGGCAATCCGGTTTCGATGATGAAGGCCGATGCTTTCTCTGCTGCCGATGTTGTCGATATGTTTGCTGGTCTCATCCCGGCTGTGCAGGGAGAGACGACACATCTTGACGACTCAACATTCAATTACACCTTGCGTGAACCATTGGGCGTGGTTGCGAGAATCGTTGCGTCGAATCATCCACTGATGTTCACTGCTAACCGGCTTGCGGCACCCATTGCTATGGGCAACACGGTCGTAATCAAGCTGCCGGAGCAGGCGCCGCTTTCGGGGTTGCGGTTTTCTGAACTTGTGGATGGGATCTTTCCATCTGGCGTCCTCAACATCTTGTCTGGCGGATTGGATTGTGGGAAGGTCCTTTCTACGCATCCGCTTGTCAAAAAAGTGACTCTCATAGGGAGTGTACCGACAGGAAAAGCAATCCAGAAGGCAGCTGCCGACACCTTAAAACTCACTTCATATGAACTCGGTGGGAAGAACGCCCTGATTGCATACCCGGATGCAGATCTTGAGCGCCTCACCAACAGTATAGTTGCAGGCATGAATTTTGGGTGGTGTGGACAATCTTGCGGATCGACGTCTCGGGTCTTCCTGCACGAAGCTCTCCACGATGAGGTCCTCGACCGGGTCCGCGACAAGGTCGCCAATTCCTTCAAGCCAGGTAATCCCATTGACCCGAAGACGACGATGGGCGCACTCGTGAGCAAGGCAGCACAAGACCGCGTGCTGAGGTACGTCGAAGTTGCCAAGCAGGACCGTGCACGACTTGTGCTCGGCGTCAGAGTCCCGGAAGCTGCGGACACGAAGGGCGGCTATTTCGTGGAACCGACTATCTTTGCCGACGTCAATCAAAAGATGCGTATTGCCAACGAAGAGGTGTTCGGTCCGATTCTGTCAATCCTCAAATGGACTGACGAGGAGCAACTCTTCAAGGACGTCAATGCTGTCGAGTATGGTTTGACAGGAGCGGTGTTCACTTCAGACATCAAGACAATGCAGACTGCGGTGCGCCGGATCCAGGCAGGCACTGTCTGGGTGAACACGGTCGGCACGCACTTTTTCAGTATGCCTTTTGGAGGCTACAAGCAATCGGGGATTGGAAGGGATGATTGCTTCGAGGAGCTGCGGGACATGACACAGTGCAAAGCTGTGCATGTCAAGTTATAGGGAGCGCGAGAAAACTCATATGGTCATGCCGCAGATTTACTTTGTGGCACCACTGGCAAATGAGTGGCAGAGAGGAACGAATTTGTCCAGAGCTTATGCTGTAGACAATGCATGCTTCTTTTTGGCATCTTTTGGACGTGAGTTTCGACCGTCTGATGGCAGGAGAGCCCCCATTGACGACAAAGCCACGTGCTGAAGCACCGCCACGTATGTTGTTGTAGTCTTGGGAGTATTTCAACATACCTCGGGCTGAGAAGAAAGTGCTGAGAAGTCGTCTCAGTTCCAAGCTTGGCCCCCCCTCAGAGCGGCAGGGCTGTCTCTCCGAAAGAGGCTAGTGAGGAAGAAACGTGCTATTCTGGCAAGCCAATCCTGACTGCGGGAAAGCAACATGCGAGCGCCTGTTAAACAGCTCTTCGTCACCAAGAGGGTCATTAGAAAGCCTCGAACCGGAGGACAACTGCATATCCGCAACTGAACGATCAACTGACGGTGTGGTAGGGTTTTGACAAGCCGTGCGCTGGTGGCAATGGCTCGGCGCGTTACACTGGAAGGGAATGTTGTTCCACGAGGATACTCCTTGCCTACCAAAAGAGCTCCGCGATAGAAATGGAGGACATTACACAGGAAATGAAAGCGGAAGCTTCTGCTGTTGGTGACCAAGGTGTGGACGCTTCAACGTGCTCCGGAGGACGAACTGCTAATCCTGCAGGCAGTACCTTCAGCGCTCGTATGGCGCAGTTCAAATACTCCCCATTAAAGGAAGCAGAAGGTTTGCGGCGCTCGTCCAGACTCTCCAGCCCACGAGCTTCGATACTGTCAACGACCTCAAGCGCTTCTTCGTCCCCGAAGAAACGACCTCGGTCCCAAAAAGCAAGTGACGACGACAACGTCAAAGTAAAGGAAGAGCCGGACTCTATCTTAGCGCAGGATGATAGCACATCTACGCCTCCAAATTTGAAGAAGAGGAGAAGCACAACGAAGGAGCGGTCGGCTCAAGATCCACACTATCCAACCAACAACTTGGTCGATAGCTTGCGGCCTGGTCTGACCCTCGTGTGCATCGGCCTCAACCCTGGGCTCATGACGGCAGCAACGGGTCATGCATACGCCCATCCTTCCAATCGGTTCTGGCAGTTGCTACATGACTCCGGTGTCACTCCGAAGAAGCACATCCCTGCCGACACTAGAGATTTGATGGACTTGTATAGCATTGGGAACACGAATATCTGTGCCCGGCCAACGCGGAGCGGAGATGGTCTGAGCAAGGAGGAAATGGCGGAGGGCGCTGTCATACTGGACAAGAAAATTGCGCTTTACAAACCGGAAGCGGTGGTAATCGTTGGAAAAGGTATCTGGGAGACTATCTGGATGGTCAAAAAGGGGCTGAAGCGGTTCCAGGACCCGAACTTCCATTGGGGATGGCAGGATGAGGACATGCAGCTGGGAAGAACTTGGGAAGACGGACAATTGACGTGGCCGGGAGCGAAGACGTTTGTGGCCACATCCACCAGTGGCCTGGCGGCTACGCTGAGCCCAGCAGAAAAGCTCGCCATATGGACGCCTTTGGGTGACTGGATGACAACTAAGCGACAAGACGCAAGCGTCCCAAAATCTGAGTGAAGAAGAGCTCAGCCTTGCGGTGATGCCGAGACCCTGGTATAGCCTCGCTGCTGCGAGACGGCAGGGGAGACCTTTCACCTTTCGCGCTCTAACATGAGAAGATCAGGTCAGTTCTGAGATCTGACTGGATGTTGGCAGCTGTCGTAAGTTGGAATTCTTATGTCCAAATATAAGCATCGCCAAGACGTACCGGTGTGAAGTTGCACCAGCGATTGGTTCTCACTTGCAGATGAAACATTGGCAGACTTCATCTGTCCCTCACCCTGGCTTCACCTCAGCATCACCTTCCACGTAACTTCAACCTCGTCACCGTTGTCAAAGCCTGTTTGCTGTTGCAAAATTATTCCTGTCACTCTTGCTTGAACGTAGCTACATAAGGCTTCAGCTTCGCCCTTACATGCCAGTGTTGCGTTGACACTTATGAGAGAGGCTTGAGATCGACTTATTGCACCTGTCGATAACCCCGCCCTAGACACACCCGACACTGAAGGCTACGCTGAGAACACATTTTCGAACTGAAAAGCCGTCATGGCGCTATCTTCTACTCACATCGTCCTTCTCTGTGCCATTGGCATCATTCTCCTGGCGAGACCGGCTCATGCCTTTGGCGCAGGTAATATTGGATCCACCTCCAAGATCGAGGGGCAGAATTGGCGACATGGTGACCTTGAAGACACCTTACTGACCATTGTCGCTTCTCGTGCTATGGGAGGCAAGAAATTCAGTAAACTCGACGTCAAGAGAGTAAGTCGTCTTCCTTGTTGCCTTCAACACGAATCTGATCTGACGTCCCACCAGGTCTATTTCGGTAACTGGCTGCGGGACTACAGTCAGGCTGTTGATGTTGGCACTGTCAAGTATGTCAGCGCAGAGGCCATCCGAATTTTGCTCTGGGTCCTTGGGTTCATGTCTTTTGGATATGGCTCTGGAGAATTCGAAGTCACAACACAGAGACTCGGCTGCTACAGACCAGAGGAGCACATCGAGTGAGTAGCGTCTTTTCTCTCCTGGACCATGCTAATAGAAACAAGCAACCCCAAGGACTATGCAGACAATCAAGACGCTAGACAGTACGATCGTCGCCTCCGTGGCCCGGTTGATGAACGCCGAGAACTATCCATAAATCCCAATACCGGGCTCAAGAACTACATCGCGTCTGAAGGTATGGGCATTGACACGTCCGCTGGACTGGTGCGGAAGCTCTTCGGCCGCAGCATTGAACTCGGTCGGCAGTATGCTCGGAATAAGAACAAGAAGGACCTCTACGAGGCGCTTCGCTTGCTAGGCACTGCAAGCCACTGCTTGGAAGACTATGCTGCACACTCCAACTACGTCGAACTCGCTCTCATCGAATTAGGTGAACGTGATGTATTTCCCCATGTTGGCCGCCGCACCGCAATCCAGCTCCGTGAGGTCCGACATCCCGTCTTCCCTATTGTTACTGGCACTTTCGGTGGTGTTGACTTCCTGCACTCGGTCTGCGGCGAGTTCGACGACAAGGCAACGCAATCTGAAATCGAAGAACTCGACAATACCCTACAGCAATATCAAAATGGAAACCAAGACAACAGTATCCTCCAAGACCTCCTCGATAAGGTCCCCTCTGGAGTCTTCGGCGGCAAAGACGAGTCAGGAAAAGCCAACGAGCTAAAGCAAAATGCTTTGAATCATCAAATGCAAAACACCAACATCAGCCCACGTCAACCAGAGGAGTGGACTCGCTACATTGACGATGTGCAGAAGCAGATCTATCCCATTATCGAGTTTCACGATGAGATCATGCAGTCAATCACTGAAACCATCGAGAAAATCCCCATCCTGCCTGACCTTATTGAAAACATCCAGGAGGAAGTTAACAAATTTGTCTTCTCGCTTCTCGCACCTTATGTCGTTCCGATCATCAACCAGGTCAAGAACGAGCTCAACACTGGCTCGAATGAGATCATCCAGTCCAGCGTGGCTCAACAACATATTGTGTTCAATGATGACCACTCCTCTGATCCTACGCATTCTATGCTGTCAAAGGACCATTTCTCGAATGTGCTCAACGAGCCCGCAGGGAAAGTCGCGCGACAGACAGTGAAATGGGTTGTTCCACAGATCGTCGCATGTTGGGACGATGACTCTATTGATGTCGAACGTGCACTCAATCGCATCATTCATGGTGTTCTACACCACCCAGCCCTCCGTGACTACGGCCAAGACGGTGCCAGCGATGGTCGTCGCCTGATGTTCGGCGTGGTCGAAGAATGGTGGCGCGGGAAATCCGAGCGCGAGAAAGACGGTCTCCGTGAACAACTCAGCCGCCGTGGGGTCGAGTCCGGGAGAAACCACAAGCCAGGGGTTAAGGACCATGGCCATGGTAGCAATCGTCCTCTTGGCATGACAAAGCTGAATTACAATACGAACCAGTCGTCAAGTGGCGGTGGCATTGCAGGCGACGCGCTCGGTGCCATCGGCTCGGCCCTAGGAGGCAACAACCAGGGCAATCAGCGACCGCAAAACGTCCAGAGAATCAGCGACCAAGCTGGCAGAATGGCTGGCGAAGCACTTGGCGGTGGTGTCCTGGGCTCTCTCGTGGGCGGCATTGCTTCTCAAGTCGGCAGTGATATTCTCGGCGGTGGTCTTAATCAAGGCCAGGAGACCTTTAAGCGAGAGTCTTATAACCGCCAAGATCAATCCCGTACCGAAACTGTCACGCAAGTTGGACACTCCCAGAGTGGCGATAGGTACGGTCAAGCGCAGTACTCGCGGACCTATGGTGACAGCGGAGAGCGCCGGCACGAGGAATACAATCGCTTTGAACAGCGCGAGACATCAAGTGGTGGTTGGCAGAGCGAGGTGCATCGTCAAGAGAGAACTGGGGAGGGAAGGTATCATGAAGAGACAAGGTAGGCATCTTCCCCAACCAGACCAGCTAAGCTAACAGAGGCTTACAGACGCTATGGCGATGATGACGATGACAACTCGCAGCGACGCCGTCAGGAACACCACCAAGGGCGCCGCCATAATGATGATGATGATGATGATGACGACAATCGCCGTCGCCATAACCGTGACGAGGAGTCTTACTCTGCAGGCGGCTACGGCGGCAGTGGTAGACGCCAGCAGACGGAAAGCTCCAGCTACGGCGGAGTCTCAGAGGGGTATGGTAACCAGCAACGCCGCGAGCAGTACGGACAACGCGACGACGGCGACAGTAACCGATTCAGTGGCGGAGAGCGACGACGAAACGACAACGACAATGAATACAGCTCCGGCTATGGACGTCAACAAGAAGGCGGCTTCGGCTCCGGAGGCTACGGTAGTCGCCGCGAAGAACCACAGTCCGGTTTCGGGTTCGGTGGCGGTCGTCAAGAGGAAACAAGTTATGGCTCGGGCGGCTACGGCAGCGGACAACGTCAAGAAGAGGAATCGTCCGGCTATGGTGGCAGTTCAGGTTATGGTCGCCGGGAGGAGACAAGCTATGGATCCCGTCAAGA
Organism: Cladophialophora yegresii CBS 114405; assembly: GCF_000585515.1. NCBI lineage: Eukaryota > Fungi > Ascomycota > Eurotiomycetes > Chaetothyriales > Herpotrichiellaceae > Cladophialophora > Cladophialophora yegresii. Next base: position 786,025 of record NW_006913046.1, read on the forward strand.
AGAGGCCTACAGTGTCCCTGGAGCTTTCGGCAGTTCCCAGCAAGACGAGTACTCCTCTGGCGGTGGTCGAGATGAGTATGGCCGAAGCCAGCAGCGGTATGGTGGTGGAGACGAGTATGGATCTCGTGGCGAGGAGACCGAAGGGTATGGCGGTCGACGACGGCGGTATGGTGAGGATGGAGGCGAAGGTGAGGGATATGGCGGCGGATATGGAAGCTCTCGGTACTGAACATGAGAGCGCCCTTCGCAGTTGCAGGGACGGATGCGTCATACTGCGTGTCATCGAGCCAGTCGGTGGGCGACTATCGCCGCCAAGGACACAGTACCACGAAAGGCTGTTCCTGCGCATGTACAGCGAATGATTAGACGATAGACATGGCTGTGAAACGGTCCAGAACTCCGCACTTTCCTGTCGCACAGAACGTTGAAGCAACGTGTACTTTGGGCGGCGAGAAGAAACTCAATTCTAGGTTTGTCGCGTACGGGTTTCGTGCTACGCGCACGGACTCTGATGCTGGTCTCAAATCACGGTCACCAGAATCTACTCAGTACGAATTTGAGATGCAGATTTTCCCTTCAGGGGAATTCGTACTAACAGACTGTCCTGGCCCTCCCGAAGCCGATGATTTCACCATGACCGGAGTCAAAGAGCCAACCAGTGAGTTCCCTGTGACGGGCCAGGAGTGGCTGGACGATCGGATCAGCGACAACGAGATATCGTCGAGGCGAGGTGATGGCCATGTTAATCTCAGTAGGGAGTACTTTGGGGCCCTTTCGTACCATGTCACGCATTGCGAGACGCCAATGCTGACGAGATGTGCCCAAGGGCTACTGATGGCAAGCACGCAGCGGCTGGTTCCACTATTTGGCTATCCCACCTGCTTGGAGAGGAGCAAACGTGCTGCGTACTCGTACGAGTACGCAAAGTTAGCTAAGTCAACAGGTGGCGTCAGAAGCTGGTGCTTAAACAAGTCCGGGGCAAGCACGAGCAGCCCGATGGCGCTGGTCGACGTCACTTATTGGACTCGGTTCCATTGCGCGTACGCAAAGCACTCGCTAGTGACAAGCACCGGTTAGTTGATCGCTGCTCCCCAGATTCCGACAATCTGCTGGCAATGTGCGGTGTAGAGCGTGTGCGCTCGATACCCACTAACGGTGTCTATCTCGTGCTTTTGCGCGCGCAACTCAGCGTCCTTGAGCAACTGCGTACATGGAGCTGGACAAGCTGCCTTCAAAAGGCGTCACGCATGCCCCAGAGGGCGGACAGCTACCCATGTCCCTTTACACGATCTGACCTTCCTCCAGCGAGACCGAAGCAGCCGCGTCGCGTCCATTACACCAGACCCAACGCCACTTGCTCGTGGACGCCCATCAGCAGGCCACCCTCCTACCCTGACTCGAAGGATGTCAATGCCTATCTCCGGAACGCAGAGCACTGTTGGCGCGCGGCCCAGCTTAGCCCCAGCGCAGCCTGAGACGCATGGAATTCCCAAAGACATCTTCGAGCACTACTACGAGCAGTGCCAAAAGGTGGGACACAGTAAGGCCGTGGGATCGGCTGGGGAACTATTCAGACGAATCTACGGTCCGGACGCCTGGGGAGGCAAAACATGGGGAGCTGTCGCAGGCAGTCTCTCTGACTGCCTGTTCGACATCTTTAAACCTGTCGTCATCCACGAGTACAAACAGATCATTTCTCCCAGGGAAATTGTACAGAACCTAAAGAAGGACTTTTCCTTTCCCTTTGCGTACGTTCTACCTCTGTCGCACCATTACACGCTGGCTGGCTGACGGAACGCAGGGCGAGTGCAACAGCAGACAAGATTTGCGAATGGGCAAAGGACCCTGTCAATGACTTTGAGTATCGGTCCCAAAAGAATCGCGGCAAGACCAAACGGACGAAACCAACTTCAACCCTTCCCGTGCCCCAGACACCCAACACTGATCATGAGAGAAATCCACAGGATGCCTGGTCGTACCAAGCCGGACCAAGCGAGCTATCATTACCAACGTCATCTCGCCTGAACACCCAGGAGAGTGGCGTGACAGCCGATCCAAGTGACCTTCTCGCCATATCCCCCGATCCTTGGCTCAATTATAACAACTCGCCCTTTGCCATGGACGGGTTCATGGCTGGCAATGAGCCGGCAATGGTTCCTTTCAACGGCCAGCCCTTTCAGATGCTCGCTCCTGCGCCGAACACGGGAGCAATGGGACCGTTCAACGGAATGTTCCATCCTCAGCCGGCAGCCAATCTGGGCGTGGGTGAATTCCCACTTGCGGACCACAGTGACGACCGAGCGGTCCCACCCCAAGCAACTCAATTCTCGTCTCAGCGGCAACAGACTACAACTGCTTCTCCGGCCATGCAACAGGACGAGGGATTGGTGCAGTCTTTGCGAAGGGAGCTTGCACGGCTCGAAGCAGAGGTTGAGAACAAGAAAAGAAAGATACAAGCATTCGAAGCAGAGGTTGAGGACAAGACAAGAAAGATACAAGCACTGGAATTTCGAAACGACCAACTTGGGCGCCAGAACGAAAGCCTGAAGATCGAGCGTCTCATGGCTACGGCTGGAAGCTCGCAATCTCGACAAGACCAACTCAAGCAACAGAACGAAAGCCCCAAGGTCACCCATTTCATGAGTGCGGATGAATGCGCAGAAGTCCAGAATAACGCAGCACCAACGACCCCTACCCCCAAATACCCCCGCAACAACAAGAGAACTGCACCCGGCATGCCCAGGAGAAACACTACCCACTCGCATCCTGGCTCCTTAACGACCCGTCAAAGTAGTTACCGCGGCCATTCGTCCAGCCAAGCCACATTTGCCTCGCGGCAGAACCTTTCTTCCCCAACTCAATATACATCTTCCGTCGTGGGAGACCAAAGCAGCATGGCTACATCGCCGTACAACAATCAGGCAATGTCCTCCCAGGCCGACATACCTTTCTCGCAATTTTCAGACATTGCCCGCCCTCGACGTGGCAGTGCATCTTCCACTGCTAGTAACTCGGATGGCGAAGTTGCACAAGCCTTGCGTCGCCGCCAGGCTAATGTCGGGACCATGCTGGACGTTAGAGCATGGCGAGATGAGTCGCTACCCCGTCAGCTGATTCGACGGAGCAGCGCAGACCATGAGAGAGATCTCGCGAAGTCCTTGGGGCAGTTGACCTTTTGACGAGACGAGGTCGAGTCGGCAGGAGACCTCAGTGGCCGACATTTCCGGGGCAGCTTGCATGTCTTACAGTATGACTGGATCAAGATGTGGTTCGGACAAGTCAGGGCGAAAGATGACCCTATGATATCCTGAAATGAGACATGACATCTTCGTCGCACCAGTTATCGATGCGAGATGTTGGCTGACCAGTTGCCATGAGCCCTGAAACGGCGTGATATGTGGATATTGTCGTTTCCTTGTACAAGTCTCTTGGCCTATATGTTCTCGACGATTCCATGAAGCGACCTGATACATAATATGGATATACGTGTGTTGATAAATTTTTCCTTCTTACCACATACCGTGCCAGCGTCCATGGGAAACCGAATAGTAGTCTGCACAAGGACGAAGGTACAACACTGCACTGCCTTGTACAAGCACAAGCAGAGAAGGACATAATCACTGGAATGCATGCTCCTGAGTAGAAGCAAAAGGCTTCTCAGCAGTACGAGTTCATGACCGGGTGTGTGCACTCGACACTATATCCAACAATTGGCGCTCGTTCGAGATCCCGTGCCCTGCTTCGCTTCATCGCTTCATCATTCCATCGTACCTCGTAGAACATGTCCATCAGTCGTCCTCATGCCCATCACAACTTCCTCAGGTAGATGAGCCTTCATTCCCATTGTGAATGGTGTACGTCAGTCGACCTCGTTCACACCCGAACTTTCCAACCAAATGAAAGTGGTTTCTGCTATCCCTCACGCGTAATGAGTACAGCCCCTCGCGTGCGCAGTGTTGCCCTCTGTCCGAATGGCACTGTAATCGGCACCGCACATGTAGCAGAACTCGAAGCCACAGCCGCCTATTGACAGTCAGCCCAACAGCCAGCAAGCCAGGGGGGAGGGGAAGAAGGGGAAAGGATAAGGAAGGAAATGAATGAATGAATGGGGGAGGACTGAAAAAACTCACGACTCCTCGCCCGCGAATGCGCATCCTTGCCGCACACGATATGGTCGCACCCTTCGATCCGCTCGTACGGCAATCTGCACTTTGGACATTTCTTGCCCGTGGCCAGCACCGCCGCCGTGGCGGCTTCTTCTGCCCTCCTGCGTTCAGCGCCCAGGGCCTCTTCGCCCCGCGGACACGGTTCGTCCCGATGCCGATCGTACAGCTGGTTACATTGGATGCAGGTGTCTTCTGCACAGACCGGGCAGCGGACGATGGTGATGGCCTTGTCTTCGTCCTCGTCCAGCCACGCTGCGCCCGTGCAGCCTGAGTTGGCGCACTTGACCGTGTTGGCGCCGTCGTTGAGGCAGAGCTGGGCGAGCGAGGCGTCGTACACGACGAATCTTTCGGGCGTGGCGTGCTCTTGCAGGACGCTGTGGCCAAGCATGTCGGCGCAATTGGCCGCCCAGCATTTCACTTTGGCCGAGGGGAATCTGTCGTTGCCCTGCGGGAACATTTGGGACTCGAGGTGGCCGCGTAGACAGTCGGTGCAGATGATGTCGTCGTCCCAGCCGTGGTTGGCCTCACAGGTCGGCGACAAGGCGGCGTGGATCGCGTTTCGGTCTTCGGGCTTGTCCGAGCATACCGCGCAGTCTTTTTCTCTCCAGGCACGACGGCGTGCTCGGATTTCTGGGGCCTCGAGTTCTTCTGGCACGTTCACGGCATCTTCCGGCTGCTCTCCTTCCACTGCATAATAAGTCCGTGTGAGCTCGAGCTCTTCCAGTCGAGCTACGAGGTCGACTCGTTGGACGTCAGATAATGGAATATCGTCTTCTCTTTCCACCAAGCTGAGGATGGAAAGCATGAACCTGTCTTGACGGACAAGGGGCAGCTCGGCAACTTTCACCGGGAGAAAATTTAGCAAGACGCGGAACATCTCGTATGGAGACGACCCACACAATGCCAGAGAAAGAGGAGACGGCTCTCGGGTCCAGAAATCCGAAGGTAGCTCTGCATCGCACAAAAGTACTGTAAGTGTCACAGCGAAGAGATCTTCAGCAACTCGGGGGTGATTGAACTGTAGAAAGGCGTCCAGTGGCGTCCCCTCCATGAAGAGAGGAGAACAGTGGCCAGGACTATGTTCGGATTGAAGAAGTAAATGCATTGCTTCGTGATGCTGCTGGCACGTCGCAATATGTAAGCTTCCGTCATTTTCTCTCGCACCCTTCTCGATCAGAGTCTCCATTATACCGAGAGAATTCGCGACAGTGGCCATATAGAGGGCCGACCTTCCGTCCTGGTCTGTTGCGTTCGGATCGGCTCCAGAGTCCACGAGCGTGTTGACTAGCGAGAACCGCTCATGCTGCACCGACAGAATCAGTAGCCTGTTCAGAGCCTCCTCTTTTAGAGCGAATCCAGTGGTGTCTGACCAAACACCGGCGGCATTGAGTGCGTCTATCTGTAAGACTCGCAGGAGAAACTCGATTCGTTGCTCAGCGCTTTCTCGTTCCAGCCTCGTCTCGTCAGAATTCATGATGGCAGCGGCAAACATCTGTTCGACACCGTTCCGGTCGTTGTCACAACAGGTCCGGGGTGCAAGCAATCGGAGACCACCCTTCATAAAGAAGAAGGAAAACATCAAGGTGGTGCCAACGCCTCGACCTCTCGGGTTCAACATTGCTCCCAGGAGACTGATAATGTCGGACTCCTCTAGCTCGACACATTCGGCTTCGGAGGCAGGGAAATTGATATTGTACAAACAGGCTTGGTCTAGGCTGTCATCGGCCTGGGATATGTTCGAACCCCCAGAAGAAGACCGATCCTGGTTCCGGAAAAGGTGATACAAAGCTGAGAACCGAGATCGCACAGGTGGGTTGCTCTTCAAAACCAGCGAGTGAATCTTCGGCTTGTCAGACAGTCTGCAGACGTGATAGAGTGGTGATCCAGCCCCGTCTATGAATCGAGCTCCATTTTCTAACAGTAATTCGATAATCTCTGAAGTGTTGACCTCATAGCGACAAGCGTTGTCAGTAGGGTCAAGCCGCGCAATCGCGTCGAGGCTCAGATCGCGAGATTCCTGCGAAACCTCTCTTCTGAGAAGGGCTCCGAAGACGACCAATGATCCCTCACCCTGAAGATTGAAACCATTGTCGCCTCCTCGAAGATAGTCTTCGCAAGCCTTGTTCAAGAGCTCTGTCGCGACAGACGTCTGGACACATTGGGCGAGCAGATACGGGAACAGTTGAACATTGCCATGCCTCCATGTCCGTATCATGCACTCACCCTCCTTGTATTCGACGGATGCTCCACAGCTGATCAAGATTCCGACATGATTGACGGCTGCGAATCGGAGGCCTGAGAGCGACAGAAGAGCGTTGCTGAATGACTCGGCCTGATCGAATCCTGCCGTACAGATCTGCTCGAACATAGCGCAAAGATCTTCCAGGTTGGGTTTAGGTTCAGCAAGACGCTTTTCAAGTACTTGGTGCACTGCCTGGAGTCCATCCAATGTTTGATTGTAGGGGAGAAGAGCATTTAGCATATCAATGTGCTCGAGTGCCGCGGCGGCTTTCAAGGGCTCTATTCCATATGCTTCAACTGAACCACCAAGTTCTATCAGACCAGCAATCCAGGTTGGGCGGTTATTCACTACCGCTTGAAGGAGAGCAAAGTCGGCAATGCCCTGCATTTCAGAACGCGTAGTGGAGTATCGAAGGAGTTCATCCAGCGCTCTGTGACTTCCAAGGACAATGGCGAGTTCAATAAGCGACTTTCGTCGATACACAAGAGGCGCCCCAGCAGTGCAGAGAAGCTTGCAGATTCTGGGTTGATCTAGGCGAACCGCAATCGACAAGCCTCGACCGAGGACCGTGAAATATTCGGTCTCGGGCATTTCTTTCAGCGGTTTCCACACTGGCTGGCGATTCTGATAATCGAACTCTTCACGCTGCTGAAGGAAGCGCGGGGCTTGCCACTCGGCGAGAATAAGACTGACGAGACGCTCGTCATTTATCCCGATCGCGTTCATCAACGTCGCGACGACAGAGTTTCCACTAGCACCAGCCTTGAGCAGGTTTTCCAGAATGACAAGGAATTCGCTGGAGTATTGCCGAGCCACATGCTTCCAGAGCATTTCCAGTTCACTGCCAGAGACACTGGTCGCGCCTAGCAAGGTGGAGATATATTCTAGCTCCAATTCGTCAATGGCTTGCTGCAGGACCGTCAGCACATCCGTGATGCTCAATCTGCAGCGAGATCTTGTACAGAGCAGGACCGCCACCTGGTGATCGTGCGCAAGGCAGGCGTGATTGAAAGCTCGTTGCACAACATCGGAGAAGAATTCGTCCTCCATACAAGACATCGCTTGGGACTCTAAGAGCACTTGGATGGCGGCAGGGGTGAGTGAAGAGGTTTGGTCCAACAGAAAGGAGGATAGCATATCTCTCGGAATTTGCCTGTCCAGCAGTGATTCAAGGACCAGCCACTGCTGAAAGACGATAGCCATACTCAGACATTCGTTGTACTCTGGCCGTGTCACTTCGATTGGCTGAGACAGGAGGTATTGTATCGTCAGAAGAGGCCATTGTTCGCCTGACGGGATTGCCTGTGAGCATTGCTCGAGGTGCCGTTTCAGCAGTCTGGTCGCAAGATGACTTTCACACGTACCACGTAGGTGTTGACGAAAAACCACTTTCAAGGCTTCAGCAGTCCGTGCATCCGAAAATTTCGAGTGAATCTGGAGCAAAGGAGGTATATGGACATCGGAGAACTGATTCGAGTGCTCGCTGGACAAACGGATAACTGCAAGCCCCTGGCTAGAAGTTGAGGAGTGCGATGGCACTGGACTGCTGAGCGGTCTAGACCTGACGACTAACTGGAGTCGATCAAGGTCGCAGAAATAAGCGGCGGTCAGGACAAGCTCGGTGAGTATGAGGCTGTCCATGCGTTGCGCCCATCTGATGCATGCTGATAGCAGCTCAAAATCCTCTGCACCCCGTTCAAAGAATTGATGGAAACATTCAACTTGGCGAGCACCATCATGAGCGCCACAAAGGCCCTCCATTGGGTTCAACTTGGACAGTATCATCTTCAGGCAAGCGACCGACACTGCTGCATGTTCGTCCCTTTCCTGAATGTGGTAGAAGAGAACGCGATGCCAGCCTTCAAACCAATGCGAAGCTGATTCGGGAAGGATTGTTTTCGAGAGACGTATTTTGTCGAAAATGCCGGCATCGCGGTGCTCGAAGACGACCGTAAGCGAAACGTCGTCACAGTGGCCACCAGCGCTGACCAACATATCCACCAGTTCGGGGTCTCGATGGTAAGAGTAATTGCAGAGTTCGCTATTAAGAGCCTCGTCCAGACACTGCCCTGTGAGACCCTGATTTATGAAGAGCCTTGCGAGTAGGCGACGGGGCAGAGTCTCCAATTGCCGGACACCTGGGAACGCTGCTTGTAAGCTCTGGAGGGACACTGGACGGGATAAGAGTCTCTGAACGATAGGGATGTGCCCTACTGAGACAGCCTCCACAAGAGCAGCACCGTTAAGATAATCGACCGAAGCATTACCATCGATCAGTGCCTCGACCCAGTGTACCTGGCCCTCTGAGGCCGCCTTGACGAGTTCGCTGTGCTTCCAAACGCCATCAGCCCCGCCAGCCAGCAAGCGACGCATGACTCTCTGGCGCATCTCCCTCTGGGCTTGTCCCTGCAGGTGCGAAATACGCGCAACTACTTGATCTGCTCCTCGGAGGTTACCAGCCAGCAGCGTATCAAGCATCTTCATATCTTGACTTTGACACACGAGCAGTAGTGGTTCGGCTGAGATCTCCACGCCATAAGACACCAAGAGACGCAGTATATCTTCTGCTTGCATTTGAATACAGTGACAAAGTGTTGCCTGCATCTCCTGATCTGACTGGGAAGATCGAGCCATGCTATCACCGAGGCAGAGCAAAATTTCCAGCATGTCCTTAGCCAGGCAGCTGTCCAGATCCGGAGCCTCTAGAACTTGCAAAAACAGGCGAGCGTCACTTAAAGGCCAGTTACAGGTAGCAGCAGCAACAGCGAAAAAAGCTGCTTTATCGGGAGAGCCGATCGCAGTGGCGAGAAGACTGTCACGATTCCAAGGGCCCGTGCCATCGCGAAATATCTGATAACCTGAAATGCTTCGAAGGAGCACATGGAGGGCAGCCGAGTCGCCACGTTGGATAGCGATGACACAGAGGTTGCCGAAAGCCTCATGGCGGAATGGCCTGGGAGCTTGAAGGATCAACTGAAATAGGCCAAGATCTGTTTCAGTAAGTCGAAACATGCAACCGTGATCGAGCGTGTTTGCATCAGCGCCATATTCCAGTAGCGCTGTGACGATGTTTCGATTGCCGCTGAGGACAGCAGATTCGAGGGCGGCGGTAACAGCTTCCTCCGCCGTGAATGGAGCGAGCAGCCGCACCAGGTTAACATTTGCGTTTTTGATTGCGGCCAACAGGAGATCGTCAGGTAGTGCGAACTGTATAGCAGACTGAGCGGCATCTATAGACAGTCTGTCGATGTAGATTTGCGCGACTTCGGTACAGCCGTCAATGTGTACATGGTTGCAGAGAGCGGTCAAAGTCACCGTCTTGTCCGGCCTGGTCAGTTTGGATTTGACTCTGCGGAGAAGAGGTTGAGATACGCGAGCAGCTGAGGCCTCTCTTTTCAGGTAGGTTTCGGCCAAAGCCTTATCGTGCTTTGTGATAGTCTCAACACGAAAGCGAGGCTGAAGGTCGATTCGTGGAGGGGCCGGTGCTTCCTCATAAACCCCACTCGTCAGCTGTTGGATTCTTGCGATCTTGTGAGCCAGCATTTGGCTGAGATCATTCGTATTCCAGAGTTGCGATATAGGGAGACAAAAGCAGCAAAAGCTCGACGAAAGTCCGGCTCTCAGGCTGGGATACAGACGATTTTGATATGGCTGCCACTAAGAGCGGTGTCGCCGAGCCTCGACAAGCCATGGCTCTTGAACAACATCATTAGACTTTGCGTTGGGCAAAAGAAGTGCAGACACATACGACCGCCACCAGAGTCGCTGAGACAAAGGCTTTAGGTATCCAATAAGCTGTTCCTCCTTCACAAGTTGGGCGCAACAAACGAGGCGTGGACTTGGAGAATATCGACCCGTTTTCGGTCGACATGTGTGCCTTGTGCTAAATCAGGCGTCACGCTGCCAATCAGCGTTCGCTTTGTTCAGCAATGCTAGGGAGTGCTTGAACCAGAGGCGTTCGTCTGCTCATAGCCCCCAAGCCCCGACAGTGGAAAGTAGACAGCCGGACGCGAGGCTGAAAGATAAACAACGGCATCTTCCCAACCTGTTGCGAATAAAGACTTCGGATCTCTCCTCTTGCCACAGATAAACTGTCTGACTTCAGATGCACCAGTCTACACCAAGCAGTTCCGATACAAGTCGAAGAATGCACGATGCAGTACCTCTGGTGGATCATAGGGTGGGTTGACTGTCAAGCCGTGATCATGCACTTGCGGAATTGTCCCCGTGTGCCACTGGGTGACCACCACAACCATCAGTTGGCACAATTGTAACCATTTAGTCAGCCTTGTGAGGCGGTGGGCGTTCAAAAGGCATCCCGGCGCAACTCGCGATGGTACATAACGGGGACCTCACCTAGCTGATCACGCAACGCTGGGGCGGCAGACATGAGGCGACAGACTTTTCACCTCAAGGTATTCGAGCGATCAGGTTCCGAGGCCGTTATTTATGACCTTTCAAACGCCGACTGTGTGACCATCACCCTGCCGGTTGCCTCCAGATGGACCTCGCAGCCACATTGGCACGAGACTCACACAGAGCTTCTCCAAGTTCTGCAAGGACGCGCATTCGTCCGACTGGGTGATCGAGCTGGTATTTGTGGACCCGAGGATGGGGTTATTGAGGTGCCGAAATACACAGTACACGAGTGGCGCCGTGCAGGGAATGAGGTTCAGAGAGACCTAATTGTTCGAGAATGGACAATGCTAGCAGATGGCCAGAAGGAGGTCTTCTTTCGGAACCTGAATTCGTCTTCAGCCCAGCTCTTTGTACGACAGACCCTCATTCATCCCAACGCGGAGCACGAGATGGCTGGAAAGTTGGATCATCTCGCTGCATTTGTGCTGCATTTTCCGTTCGTGGGACAATTGGTCAGTTCTAATCGGAGACGATGGTAGGCTTCGTAGTTGGATGGCAACGCATTTGATACTGGGGTTGTGCTCAGCAGTTGGGTTTTCGTTCGGACTGCGGGGGTCATACGATGAATACGTGGATAAGGCGCTGCTGCTGGACGCCGCAAAAAGTAGCGGTGGGAAGCAGACGTGGTAACGCCGAAGTTGCGTAAGCTCCAACCCAGGAAGCGGTGGAAGCGACACCGTCGCAAAGGCCTGAGTCCCTAAATTACAAGGTGCCTGTGTTGCGAGACTCGGGCCTGGCAGCCCTACAAGATTTGGTTAGGGCCTGTGGCTGCTGCAGACAGGCACCGTCTTGGGTGCCCCTCGCCTATGATAAGGTTGCGAGGGTCTTGACCGAACGCAGCTGGCGCGCATACTGTACTCGTCACACTGCCCTTTGGCATTTTCACAACTGCGCCAGCTTGGCCCTGGCAATACGACGTCGATGCCTTGTTCTGTGTTGCCCTCGGGATGACCACCTACCGCAGCAATTACCCTTCTTCTCGTTCCTTTCATGCACGATCCTACACATAGGCCGGCTGGATAACTACTGTAGTCCTGCATCTTTTGTGCAGAGCTAACTCTTTCAATGCTGACTGAAGCATCTGTATTACTCCTCACTTTAGGCATTCCAGGCTCGGCAGCCTCGTCACCCCCAGAAGGCGCCACGAAGGGCGAGCTCAGCTTCACAAGATACCATCAGTCCTGAGATCACCTCGCCTCCTTCGCGAATGGTCGCGATAGTCCCATCCTGCCTCTCGTGAAGGAGAATGCCACGAAACTACCAGCGAATGCGCGAGACCCTCTTTGATCTGTACACCGAACGCGACGCCCTACCTTGGTATTTTCGAACACTTGCTACCGCGGCCTCATGGCTTGCATTAGGCGGATATATTGTGTTCGCTTTGGTCTTCACCTCGGCCACCGATAACATCAAAGTACCGCGGACCTTCCTGACCGTGCTGGCTTCAGCCCTTCTCGTTGTCGGCTACGCTGCCAGCGCAGTAATTGCATACTTCAGCCGCAGTCTGCTGTTCCTCTTCGACGCTGTCCTTCTCCCGATTCTTACCTCTTCTTTCATGGGTGTATTTGCCACGGTTATGAACCACGCCCTTCACAAGAGATTTCCCATACCGACGCAGATCTATATATATGTGCCTCTGGTGATCGCATGTGCTACCACCCTTGGCGCGGCCGGATTGAGTTACATCATATACAGAAAGCTAAACAAAGTCAAAGAGCTGGATAGACAAAGGCGACAGCATGTGCAGCGTTGGGAACGAGGCTCCTACGGCAACTATGGGGATGCGACGTCCACAACGGAACTGCTGCCGACGAGTGCTTGGACTGCGAACAACCTACCCGAAGACGAGGCGCAGCGGAGACAGTTGTTGCGGCTATTACTCAACAGGGAAGCGTCGCGAGAGTCCCACAATGACCACCGCAACTCTCAAAGCACCTACCACATCAGTTGGCCAGCGGATGGCGACGAATCCCCTGGGTATGATGGACTGCAGGTTGTCCAGCCTGGCATGCGGCCTCGCAGTGGCAGCCTGCCAACGAATCCCAGCAGGTGGAGCGTCCTGAACAAGATAACAAGAGACCGGAGCCCGACTGTGGACAGCCAGAGCTTCAAGAATCCTCGAGAACGACGACGGGAAGAAATCGAGCGTTCGTCGATTCTGCTGACGCCGACGCCTGGAGTTGAGCATGGTGGATGGCCACAGACTCCGAGCTCAGGCAAATCTCCATCATATTTTCAATCCTCACAGCCAGCTTGGGCAACAGGATCCACGAGGTATGCATAGGGCAGGATGTTTCTTCAAAAGTGTTTGGCAATTTAGCGAGGCGTCTGGGTGTGGATATGGAATCTGGCGTGTTCCGGACAAACGAAAGTTAAACGAAGGGTTGGAAATGTATATGCCCTACAACATACCCGGACCAAGGGTACAGAGTAGATGATACCTAATTTACGTTGTGCATGATCCGGTGGAATTCGTCTATCGGTCCCCGATGCACATGGGCCATGCTACCGCCATGCTTCGTCCGCTTCTGCACGGAAAATTGACGCGAGTGCCTCGGCTCATCTTCACGTCGCCCAATCACACACGACGCCGACACACGTCCGTCAGCGACCATCCGTATATTCTGACCCAAGCCTTGAGCTGATGTTCCGGGATTGTGTCCTTGATGGTTGACTGCCCATCCGAGTCGGGCGACAATAGGATGAGACAGCCTTAGCAGTCGTCGAAGGTCTCACTTGAGGCTCTCAAATTGCACTTGAAATAGGCCTGCTCTGCGCTTTCTCCCACCCTCACCTCACCTCGCTCCTCTCGAACCCCGGTTGCAGCCGTCAAGATGTCGAAACACGCTACACTGATAAAGCCTCCCAAGGCCCTCCCTCACCACTCGCCGATCGAAAACGTCCTGTCTCTGCTGCCTCTCAGCGACATCGGCCCCGACATCTATACCAACGCTCGCCCGCTATGGCATCCTCCCGGCGCCCGCGGCATCTTCGGCGGCGCCGCGATCGCGCAATGCCTGTCCGCCGCCCAAGCCACGATCCCTCCCGACTTCACCGTGCACAGCATGCACTGCTACTTCGTCCTGGCAGGAAATAGCGAGATCCCGATCCTCTACCACGTCGAGAGAGTCCGTGACGGCAAAAGCTTCATCACAAGAACAGTGCAAGCTCGCCAGCGCGGGGCCTGCATCTTCACCACCACGCTCTCCTTTATGAAAAAGGACTCCGGCGGTGTTTTGCGAGTCGAGCACGCCGTCCCGATGCCCCAGGACGTGATCCCCCCACCGGACTTGGACTCCGCCCGCCACCAAATCTCCGGCGACGAGCGGCCGTTCGAATCCGTGCGCTCGCCCGCCCTCCACAAGGGCGAACCGTCCAGCCGGAAACTGCGGCAGTGGATCCGCGCCCGCGGCCGCATAAGCGACTGTCCGCCCAACGTGCGCGAGGGGGAATTGCAAAGCGGCCAACGCGCAAATCAACCGGGGGATAACCACCAAGCGCACCTCTCCGCGCTGGCATACATGTCCGACTCGTACTTTATCGGCACCATCTCGCGGGTCCACGGTCTGCAGCGATTCGCGAACAAGGGGAACATCGAGCGCCTGCTCAAACGGTTTCCCGGCAGCGACGCGGAGCGCAAACAGATGGAGGAATATCTCCTGCAGATCGGGCGCGAGGAGGAAGAGGAAGACGCGGAGCTCGATTCCTCGCGCACGCCGGCCCAGCGGCTGGAGCACCAGCAGGATAATCGGCGGGTCGGCATGATGGTGTCGCTCGATCATACCATCTTCTTCCACAATCCGCGGTCGTTCCGCGCGGACGAGTGGATGTTGACGGAGATGGAGAGTCCCTGGGCTGGGGATGGGAGGGGTCTAGTCGTGCAGAGGATCTGGAGCAAGGAGGGGGTGTTGATCGCTACGTGCACGCAGGAGGGCGTCGTGCGGTTGCAGCAGAAGGAGAGTAAGCTGTAGAATGAGCGGCGATGTACCTCCTTTTGAGATTCAAGCCCGGTGACCGATTTCTGATAGTTTCATCGACAGCTGGCGTTGGCGGCCATCTTGTCGGACATGCTGCATATGTATATGATGATACTGTAACTCATGCACTGGAGACCCAGTGAGTACAAATTTCGGGGCGGATAGTGTGTTTGATGATCCCGCGGCCATGGATAGCGTGTGCAATGGTGCCCGTCAAGCGAGTCTCACTTTGAGTTCCTTCATACGGAGTACTCGAGACCGATATCCACAGGTCGTAGCGTAGTAGGACAACATTGCCCTTCACGCTTGGTGCTATGCTTCGTTGGCCTTCCCCTATAGCTGGAGCTACGCTTCGAGATTGATGCCTCTCCCTCACACTTGAATACTCGGTTATGCCTCGAGATTGATCCCCCTCCCAAACCTCGCATACAGATGGGCTTTTAGTGTCGAGATCTCCTCCTTGATCCCCTCGAGCTGCTCCTCCAACGTCGACACCTCGCTCTCAATCTCGCCCGTCTGCTCGGCCAGGAGATCCTGCGCCTCGCTGAGCGGCAGGTGCATGAACGAGTCGCCGATCTTGTACCTAGAATTAAACCCGTGGATTAGAATCGGAACCACAGTGGAGCTGGAATAGAGGTGCCAAGTCATGCAACATGCAGGACGAGATCAGGAACACAAAAAAAGCTGGTCAACAGACCGTATCAATTCATCCTCATCCGCGAGTTCGAGTTCCGTGGCCAGTTCTTCGAGGTCTTCTTTGTCTTTCTGCGGGGTGGTCAGCGCAGCGCCCTGGCTGGTGGAAAAAAGATCCTGGGCGTTGGTGTAGTTTCGCCAGACGACGACAGTGACGGCACAGTGGTGATATCTCGGCCGTGCTGCTCTGCGTCGTGGTAATGGTGGTGAATAATGCCAACTACATACCTGTTTGGCACCCAGTTCCTCTTCGAGGGCTTTGCTCCGGTTATGCAGCCTGGAGAAGGTGTTGATCTTGTCTTGGTCCTCTTTCGTGACTTCTGCGTCTGTGGACTCGGACTCTTCTTCCCGCGAAAGCTGTGAGGGTCCACATGTTAGGATGAAGCGCGATAGAGCGGAGGCACAGGAATGGGGCCACGAATAGGGGAACCTACCACTCTTCTTGACAACATCGTGAGTGAGTGAATGAGTAGGTGTCTTTGGGTTTATGTCGCTAGCGGGGAACAGGTGAGTGGCTCTGAACCCTGGGACTCAAGTAGCAATAGTAAGGTTCACAGTCAGATACGATGGGAAGGGACGTAAGAGTGTGTGCTTTAGCTGTGTCCGCTGCACCCGAGGACCAAGTGAAGTTGAATGTTGAAGCGAATCATTCGTCCGAAATGGAGAAACTGACGTGACGGCGTCCAATCAGCTGGCGTTCTTTTCCGAATTTCCACTGCACGTTAGTTTTCTCCTTTCGACCAAGTACTTTCGACGCTTCCACAGGATCGACCTAAACGCCGTGTACTCACCGGTGCCATTGATCCATCTGCATACATCTGCTGACGCTCTTGAAGCCTGCCGTCCTCTGCATACATCTGCTGACGCTCTTGAAGCCTGCCGTCCTCTGCA
>NW_006913046.1:802422-911779 GCF_000585515.1 Cladophialophora yegresii CBS 114405
TCTGCATACATCTGCTGACGCTCTTGAAGCCTGCCGTCCTCTGCATACATCTGCTGACGCTCTTGAAGCCTGCCGTCCTCTGCAGGAATGCTTGCTTCGCATAACGACTTGCAACCACCATCCCGTGAAGCAGTGTATGGTAAGCTACAGCTGTTTGGTCGGAGTGATGTGTTCCTCACCCGCTGGGTTTGCGCAACCCCGTGTCGAACGCCCTGACAATCTCGTGGACCTGAGCATATTGCGAGTTTTCACCGCCTACCTTGACGCAACCATTATCGAGCTGAATCATAGAAATGGACGTGATGGCAGGCAGGATAGTTCAGCTCCAGCCGAGTATTCTGCTGGCTCGATGAAGCAGTACTCTGAGGACACGGTGATACTGTGCATTTTATATCGCGGGTAGGGTTGAGTGTCACCAATACAAAACGCGCTGGCAACGATAAAGGGACCAACAATTAGGAGGCAAACTGCAGGCTCCTCCTGTGCTGAGCGCAACATGCAATCTACCTAGGACGGTACTCCGTACGGCAGATTATCTCTGTCCAAGCGCTCTGCCATAGGCCATTTTGGCGCGAAAACCCAGCGATGTTTGAATCTTGACCTCTTGCCGCTCCAGTCAAGCTGGTGGGGCCTACTGTGTACTGAGGATAACAATGGCTTCGTAGTCGACCAAGTGCAGAATGGCTACGGATCGCCACAAGCTGGAGACTTCATCGTCCACCCATCTATCCAGCCCTTCAAGAGCGAGGTCTTTGAGCCGATACTTGACTCCTACGCCATCCTCCGAAGTGTCGTTATCCGCTTCGGCTGCGCGTTACTCAGCACAGCACCACTTACGTACTCACCCAGTACTTATGCAGGCGACAGCCACACACATGCGCCTCGGGCACGATCTCAATCGACTGTCCGATGCTTCATTTGCGCTGTTCAGTGCTCACACTTGCCTGATTGCCCCATATACCACATCAGGTTCCCGCAGCAGGTATTGTGTGAAGGACACAAGTCTTAGTCAGTAAACCCCCCGTTGCTAGGCCCGATTCGGAAGGCCATCGCCCTTTTCATCAAGCCTTGCGACGTTGGGCCCTGTTGAGTCGACTTGAGTCGACTTTAGTTGGCAGTCTCTGCTTCTTCTTTGCCAGGCGTCGGCCCTTGACGTCAAGGGCACAGTCAACAAGAGATGAGCAGTCCGTTGCAATTACATTGCATTGCGTTGACGTGCGTTGGCTTGCCTTGCCTTGCATACCGTAGGTGACTGGTAGGTGAAGTGATTTGATTACTGTCCACGGTATAGAGCACGGGGACCCGTAACCAGGGAAAGACGCGGACCACGTTGCAGCGTAGATCTTCTATATGTACCGGCACTCCCACTCGCACTCGCACTCTCTTTCGATCAGAAGTCACCCCCATTTCCTACCATACCAGCAGTTGTCACAAAAGCCGCCGTACAGACCGTCCAAGGAATCAACATCTAACCAACGCCGCCAGCTACAGTACAGTACTAACAGCACGGTATCATCACATTCCATACATCCGGTATCCTACCACCCCAACCTCCCCCACCATCATGTCCTTCGCATCATACCCCCCGCCACCCTACAAATTCGAACGCCTCGACAAAGACAAGGCCATCCTCCTGATCGTGGACCACCAGCTCGGCCTCCTCCAGCTGGTAAAGGACTACACGACGGCCGAGTTCCGCAACAACGTCCTCGCCCACGCCGAGCTGGGCAAGCTCTTCGACCTGCCCACCATCCTGACGACGTCGGCGGAGAACGGGCCCAACGGGCCCCTCCCCAAGGAAATCACCGACATGTACCCTCACGCCCCCTTTATCCGGCGCAACGGCGAAGTCAACGCCTGGGACAACCCGGAGTTTCGCGCGGCCGTGGAGGCCACGGGTCGTAAGCAGGTCATTCTGGGTGGCATCGTGACCGAGGTGTGCACCATGTTTTTGGCCCTCAGCTTGCGCGAGGCCGGGTATAGCGTGTGGGCGAACACGGAGGCCAGCGGGACGGCCACTCCGAAACTGGCCGAGGATGCGAACCGGCGGATGGAGAACGCGGGCGTTCATTTGGTGAGTTGTCTGTGTCTTCGGCCCTGTTGAGCCCTGTGCTTCGAACGACTGTGACGGGATGTGATGAGTATGGCCGCGCTGTACACATGCTGACGTCTTCTGTCTTCTTTGTCCGCTCTACAGACCGGCTTGTTTGGCGTGGCCATGTTCTTGATGAAAGACTGGAGGAACACGCCCGGCACGGCAGAGGTGCTGCCCTTCTTGGACAAGGTACGTTGCGCCACATAAAGTCTCTGTCATTTCCCTCTGGACTTCACAGTGTCCCAACATGAACTACACACACTCACCACATGCGCAAATAGTATTTCCCGGCGTATGGCATCGTGGCCCGAAGTCACGGCTCGGCAAAGAAATCCGGCGAGATTGTCCCGGGAGAGGAACAGTTACTGGGATAAGGATGAAGTGTGCGGGCCGACGATCTTGCTTGTCTGCCGTGTATTTGAGCCGCGAGTCTCGCAATGGCAAGAGCGAGAGTGAGGAGAACCGGTACCCTGAGGTCAGATCTGCTCTTCGGTGGCCAAGGCCGACATTGAAGACGTTGTATACAACAAAATAATACAGATGTGTGGAATCTTGAACAAAGTCCAGGCGCCACGCTATGCCCTTCAATCCATGGTCCCTGGTGCCTGATCCTGCCTTTTATCAATACAGGTTCAGGTGTGAAGTCGACCACAGTTGAGCCGAATCTTGTGCCTTTTGCCCAAGTTGTCTTGTAGCGACAAGTCTTGCAGTAGAGGTTCACAGGACTTGTGTCGAATTCCACTTGACAGGTTATACTCGAATTATACAGCGCTATAACCGCCCCTCGAACCTCCTCCTGCCACTGTATCAGCCACCTTCCGGGACCAGTCTTTGACAAGGTAGGGGATATCGCGGATGGTGTCGCCGTGAGGGAGCAGGTCCCAGCCACGTGCGCCGTAGCGGTTGTAGTTCAGCCAGGAACCAAAGATGAGGTAGGCGGCGATGCCGAGGAACGCACTGTCAAGGTCATGTCAGCAAAACACTGTAATGCGGATAGTGGGCGCCAGGCGGACGTACATCAAGATAAACCAGGTAAAGAAGCCCCAGCCGCTCTTCTTCGCCTCGTCACTATCGGCATAGTCCTCACAGGCATACTTGGTGCGCCAATTCAACCGCAAAACCTCCAACTTCTCCTTGCCCTCCACCGGGCCGTAGCTCACGAACTCTAAACTCGATGTGCTGGGCGGTTTTGCCTTATCATCGCCGTCTTTCTTATCGTCCTTGTCCTCTCTTTTCCGCCGGCGTTTCTCCTCGTTGCCTGTCCTGTCCTTGTCGCATTGTAATTGGATGACTGCCTTTTGCTTCATGTGGTTGTAATTTCCACCATTGAGTTCGATCTGTAGACCGTCGGAGCTCGAATCCTGGGCTTTTAACCGCGAGACCTTCGGGTCGAGACTCCCGCCCGTGCTAGACTCGAAGTTTCCCGCCACGGGGATCACGTTCTCGACTTCGACGTGTTCTCTCTCCGGGTCGTCGGCCGGGTTCCACGAGCGGACGACGCCACATACTGTACTCGGTTCAGCGTTAGCGTCGTTGGACTTTATATCATGCTCCCTTTTGCTTCGGCGCTGCGTAGGGGCTTACCTCTCGTGCCTGCCGGGCATTGATCCTGGTCCCTTATTCCTTCGAGCTTCTTCAGCGGCGCACACAGGTTCACCGTCCACGTTGTGTTGTATTCTGCCGGCGGCCTCGACGTGTCGTGGACACTAACGGAGTGTCGACCCGCGAGCTTCGAAAGATCAAACTTCTTGCCATCCACGCGGATGTGATCGCAGTCTATTGATACGGCGGCGGCGAGATGTGACAAGGAGAAGAGTACAGATACTAATGAGTAGGATGTTGCCTTCATGGCTACGGATTAAAGGCAAGGGACGAACTGATAGAGGTCGACAGAAGTGCGGATGAGGTGATGCGCTAGTTGCTTGTCCGGGTATCGCGCAAGATGCAATACGAGCTTGGCAAATGAAGCGGCTGTGAAGGAACGGCAAGAAGGCAAGAAGGTCGAAGAGTACTGGAGGAAGAGCTTCGCAGCACCGTGTAGATTACAAGAATGATCAATGATCAAACGATGCCCGCCTGCTTCACGAACAGCGACACTAAACTGCATGATGTCGATTCCCAATCCATCTGCCAAGGCATTAGAGGCCGCCATTTGGCACTAGTCCCTTTTCGCTACCATTGTGCACATTGCTGTGCGCCGAGGGCGGGTGCATATCTCGTACCTCGTACGGGATACGAGTTACTCATAGCAGAAGCGGCAGTGCTACCGCACGTGTGACGCTGCTGTGTACTCCTTGCCGAAGCTTGTCTCTGCGGAAGGTCCAAGCATCGTGGGTTACATAAGGGAAGCAAAGCAATACAAGCTACAGCAGATAGGTGGGCCTAAGTTGGGGTTTAGGGCCTAATTAGGGCCTCTCTCTCCGAAAGCCCGGGGGTCTCACTCCTTGACACCATGTTAACATGCTACATATCTTGGTACTTGGACGCCGTGGTGGCCGTGGTCTTCAACAGTCAGATGCAAAGTCCAAGACTGGCAGATGGTCACAATGACTGAGAACAAACAACCATCGCCGGCGGGAGCTGGGACAGAATCAGGCCTTATCTACCGCACGGCGGAAGCGCAAGAAGACGACCTCCTCTCAAGAATCCTCTGCAATGCATTTCTTCCGCTATGGTGAGTACGTATGCGACGAAGGCTGTAACCACGATGAGCGAGAATGAGTGACTTCCCTGGATTTATTTTTCAAGATCTACTTGCACCAACGCTGCTAATACTTGCACCGCGCCCTGCAGGAATCACAACTGGTTCCATGGTGTATCTCACCCGCTGGAGCCCGTCACGATCGGCACCGTGGACAGCAATCCACCGATGAGCAGACTGCAGAGATCACGAGTGCGCTTCTACCTCGGCTTGATCAAGGTGACCAGACTGATAGGCGGGAGTGTGCTTGTCGCGGAAGTCCCAGTCACGGCCACGGGCATGGCCACGGAGAGAGACTCAACTAACGCCACGAGCGCGACGCGTGAAATCGGCGCCGTTCTCCTATGGCTGCCTCCGTCGAAGCGACTCGGCGGCCTGGGCATCCCTACGCTCTGGCGCTCAGGCTTGCTCTCGCTCATGCTCCCCTGGCACTACGGGCTGACGGGTTTCTACCGCGTCGAGCTCGTCTTCGAAGCGAACATTGCCAAAATGTGGAGTCGGACGCTTCCGGACCTCCCGCCGCGAGGCGTCAAAGAGAGCGAGTGTGGCTTCGTCCAGATGATCGCCAGGAATCCCAAGTACTCCCGAAAGGGGTATGCTTCAGGACTGCTAAAGTATCAGATGGACCAGCATTTCGCAGAGTTCCCCGACAGGCCGGTGCTCCTGGACACGACGACCTTGGAGGGCATCAGGGCGTACGAGCGGTTGGGATTCAAGTTGTTGGCCGAGACGCCCGTGGACACAGGCACGGACGCGACGGGGATGAAGTTGACGAAGGATGCGAGCGAAGAAGTCAGAAGGGAAGCACAGGAGATTTGTGTCCAGAGGGTGATGGCGCGGCTTGCGGGAGGGAGTCACTAAAAGTGGCAGGGAGGGAACAGCTACATTTTGCGACCACGCCTGGAGGCTCTAGATGCTGGGTGAGGAGACCCGGGGCGAAGATTGTTGTGCCAATTCATCATGTTTACCGCGAGCGATACAGAAGTTTGGTGGGCACGTACCCTCCGGAACCTACAACATCAGGCTGTTCGTCATGGCCGTGCCTGTTGAACTCCCATGATGTCTTCCTCGGTCGATACCACTATCCTCGTTAATTGACCGAACGTTTGATATGCAGCCACGGCGAAATAAGGCCAATGCGATGCTTCCTTCGCCCCATGTCTACTCAAGCCGCAACTGTCGATGACCTCCCTCGGAGTCGCCTCAAGCGCCCCATATGATCGCCAAATTACGGACGTAGCAACGATCAATGAGCCAAGAGCCTTGATTCGAGACCGGCCTGAGGCGGAAGCGGAGTGGGAAGCCTTTGGTATGATCACTCGATTCTACAAGATCCAGCCATTTGACTTGCTCGTTGCAGTCCCAGTAACATGTAGAGCTATCCAGAAGGAAGTGTTCCGGGCTCGGACGCCTAGACTTGCCATCAATCCCAGTGTTGGCGCGCTGTCGTCGAGTCATCTGAGTGTTAAGGGAAGAGGACAGGCGGCCGCCAGGCCATCAGATATCTTCCAAGCGCTAGTGAGTCCCCCTGGACGTATTGGAACCGCTTGAGCTGGTCTCCAATGTCGAGATATCATGTGATTTACGGTTTAGGTTATTGATGAGGCGCCCCTCCGCGACGGGCCCAACGTATCTGTCTCTGACGACGTAGTGGCTCCAATCACGAGGCTCCGAATGAGGGCGACAGGTGCCTAATAATGATGGCAGAGCTGAAAAGTGCATGCTGTAGCGTAGCAATGGTTAACAGCTGGTAGTAAGTAGTAGGCTCCATGAGGTGGTATACTCGCCAAGTCCTTCCTGAGACGGCCTTCAGGCCTGCTAAGGCTGCCCGTGTAGCTTCTGAATCATTGGCTGTAAATTGTGCTAGCTTGGCTTGGCTCCAGCTATACGAGCGGGAGGTATCAAATGAAGGACGACTTCTTCAACGGTGTTAACGGAGCGCCCGCTACCTGCCTGTTCAGGGTTAGCTGAGGAGAGGACATAAGAGGCGCTATCACGGAAAGCAGGAATGGGTGTTTCGCCAATCGATGCCAGGGATGCCGCAAGGCGAACCAGGACTGTCTTATTCCAAGATTCACTCAGAGCGCGTGGACGAACAGGCTCTAGGTGCTGAGATGTGCTCAAGAAGGTCGTCAATAGCATGCAGAGGGCTAACAGAAGTACTGCCGGACTATCGAGATGGTTCAGGCCTCCATGTCTTGCCCGCTCGTGCTGGCAGCCCCAGGCCCCCAGGCTTACTCCGTAGTTGTGAATTGTACACCGTGTTCCTCGTAGAGGCTCACTCCTCATTCGTCATCAATGTTATGCAATGGCTGAACATCCAACCATTTGCAGGGACAAATCGCGGCACTGAGACGCTTCTATTCCGCGTATAGCTGATGCAAGTTACGACCTTGCGGGGACATTACATGGATCAAGATGGAAGGCATTGCATGGCCGGAAAGATGTTCTATAAGAATCCCACATGGGCAGCACCAGTGCGCGGACGTGCTCACGGAGAGAACCACTTGAGCCGCGACAACCACAAAACCGAGTTGAAAAGCACCGTGACAGACCGAACCATTCCTCCCAAGTCCCCGTCTTTAACGCTAATCGAGCCTCGAGCTCAATCATCCCGAATGGCTTCCACAAAGGACACGTTCGACTATATCGTCGTCGGCGGCGGTCTTGCCGGCTGTACATTGGCTTCCCTCTTGCCCAAGTCGCTGGCGTCGACGTCTGTCCTTCTGATTGAGGCGGGCGCCGACGTGTCGAAGCACCCACTGACACAGACACCCATGGGTTGTTTCGCCGCCCATGGCTCTGAAATCGATTGGAACTACGAGACCGTTCCTCAACCGCACCTCAACAATCGGAGTCTGTACAATGGCGCTGGGAAGGCACTAGGTGGCAGTACCGCCACCAACTATGGAAGTTGGACCCGAGGCTCAAGATTCGACTACGACCGGTGGGCTCAGGTTGTGGGCGACAGTCGGTGGGGTTATGACGGGCTGCTGCCTTATTTCGAAAAGATCGAAAAGGACCACATCACAAATGTGGCTGTTTCGAAAAGCAGCCCAAATCGCAAACACCCTTTGCGCGAAAGGGTGTTGCAGGCATGGCTCGATCTTGGACTGGAAAACATTTCCAGTGCCAACAGCGGCGAACCCATCGGAGTCGGAGAGTTTGTTGAGAATTGGCGGGACGGCAAACGACAGCTTGCGAGTAGTGCTTTCGACTTATCCAACGTCACTGTCATGACTGAAACGGTTGTGCAGAAGGTTGTGCTTGAAGAGCAAGCGGGGAATCTCACCGCCACAGGAGTGGAATTGCATGATGGAAGGCAATTCTCGGCCACCAAGGAGGTCATTCTCTCGGCCGGGGCATATCGCACACCGCAACTTCTGCTGCTGAGTGGCATCGGACCGGCCGAAGAGTTACAAAAGGTTGGTATCCCGGTGCAACTGAACTTGCCTGCAGTTGGGAAAAACTTGCACGATCACCTTCTTCTTGGCTTTGCGTTTCCACTCAAAGATCCATCAGCTGGTTTTGCGTTTGGGGGCGCGGCAGGTCCATGGGCAGACCCAGCATATCAATTGGGCCTTCCTGGAGACTGGATTGCGACTGAAAACGTCCCTAACTCGGTTTTGGAGGGAGCGGTGGAAGCCGACGCCATCGCGGGTCCTGACCAAGAAAGCCGGAAGTATGCGAGCTCTCTTCTTGATTCTCGCGCAGCGCACCTTGAGACGGTCATCATCTACGTGCCTGGAGGTCAACCACTCACGAACACGCACGTACCGTTTGATGGCACACATATTGGTGCTGTCGTGTCGGTCATGTCGCCCACTTCACGTGGCCACATCGGCATATCGTCAGTTTCGGCATTAGACCCACCTGTCGTTGACCCACAGTACAACCAAACGGAGGTCGACCGGGCTTTGATGCGCTATGGCATACGGCGCTTGCTGAGGCTTGCTCGAATTTCTCTGGCAGATATCGTAAAGGCGGAGAATCCTCCACCACCGTTCGAGTCGTTAAGCGACGCTTCTTCTGACTCAGAAGTCGACGCGCGCGTGCGCTCAGAAGGTCGGACGTTCTTCCATGCAGCAGGTACTGCCAGTATGGGACAAGTGGTAGACACGGAACTGCGAGTTATTGGCGTCGATAGATTGCGTGTCGTCGATGCAAGTGTGCTTCCAATGCCAATTGGTGCACATCTTCAGGCCGCAACCTATGCGCTTGCTGCGCAAGCTGCAGACATATTGGCACAAGCGAGGTCGTAGAAGGTTTGGCTGGACTTACGAACGCAACCTGAATGCCGCTGTCCAGCCTGCTCGGCTGTTCATCGATTGGAGGATGTGGAAGGAGAGGGCAGCCGCAGTTGCATTTCCTCCGTCTTGTACTTCTGCAACATCAAACTCTCTTCTTCGGCCTGGTAGACCAATCAGGAAAATAACGACAGTTTTGGTACCGAGGTCCGAGTACTCAGGTCTATGTCGCTGCCCGTCCGAACCGCAAGACGTAGGAGGTGGGTGGAAGTCTCTCGCGTAGACAGGGAATGCCATGATAGCGGAACGCCCAGGAGACTAGAGCCTCGGTGGCAAGCTCGGTAAGCTTGGCGGTTTACCCCGGATTTTTGACCAAGTCGAGATCGGCAGTGGGTAACGGCAGTAAAACAATGGCTCGGAAAAGGCTCTGCCAGCCTGATTGAATCTCCTCCATGGAGCAATGGCTGTGTTGATACTCGAGCATTGGGCGGAGAACATAGGTCGCATGAAGCTGCCGCGGCTCACCCTCCCGCCAGCTTGCATACTCAGATTATATCCTTTTGGACAGTAATGAACTCTTTTCTTGGCCGGAATGAATGCTCGTCCTCTGTCTTGGCAATAGCGCGGCAGCTTCATATGATCGAGGGGGCCAAGGTGCCACGATGAGGGGTAGACGGCGGAACATGCTCGTCCAGCACACGGTTTGCGCGACAATGACTGCCAAGTCTCTTGGTTGGACAAAGTGACTCGTGTTCGAACCCTCGCCATGCCTTGGGCTTGCTGAATCATGGGATATAAGACAGGTAATGCCTTACGTGGCGGCGGGACTCAGCTCAACATACACCAGCTTTCCACTTGCAACAGCAACACAGGTGCTGTCTTTCAATCTCCTCTCTACCAGATCCGCCCTTCCTTGCAGGCATCATGTCTGGTAGTGACCAGGAGAAATACGGCGGCTCTTTTGAGCACACATCCGATGTGGCCGCCCACGATCAGCCTAGTCCTATCGATGACGCTCCTCACTTTGACAAACACAGGGAGAACAAGCTGATCCGCAAGATTGACTTTCGTCTGCTTCCAATTCTGGGAGCGTTGTACTCCATTGCACTCATCGATCGGGTCAATGTAAGAAGTTGTCTACTTCTGTACAGGTCATGGGCACTGACGGAATCAGATCTCCAATGCCCGAGTTGCTGGTATGGGAGAGGATCTTCAACTAAACATTGGCAACCGCTATACCGTGGCTCTTGTCGTATTCTTTCCACCCTACTTCTTGTTTGAGGTGCGGGGACATTCTGGATCAGCCCGTCAGTGACCATGCTGACCAAGTTGCAGCTGCCGTCAAATATCGTTCTCCGCCGCGTTGGAAGTGCCAACTGGCTGTCATTCATAGCCTTCTCATGGGGTTGCACAATGCTCGGCCAGGTTAGATTTTCCCTGGTGGTGATCTGCGAATTGGCGCTCATAAGAGGACTAGGGATTTGTCAAGTCGTATGAAGCTCTCGCTGTGTGTCGCACAATACTTGGACTCTTCGAAGCAGGTACGGCTGACTGCAATCGTGCTTTGCGCCGTACTGACTGCATCATCACCAGGATTCTTCCCGGGGTGTGTATACCTTATCTGTTGCTGGTACGTTCGATATGAGGTGCAGAAGCGGTACGTGTCACAAAGACAATCTGAAGGTTGGGTGTTGACCCCTTCAAGGCTCGCGTTTTTCTACATCCTTTCCGTGCTCGTCGGAGGCTTTTCCAATATTCTGGCGTATGGTCTCATGCAGATGGAAGGAGTCGGCGGCCAGCGCGGATGGCAATGGATCTTTGTGAGTGTAGAAGAGCTAGCTCGTTGATGGCCGGTTGGAACTGATTTGAGGCAGATCATCGAAGGTCTAATGACAGTAGTTGTCGCCATCATCGCATGGTTCATCATTGTCGACTTCCCCGATAAAGCTGAGAAGAAGGGTCTCTTGAGTCACGAGGAGGCTGCATTCATCGTGCGACGGATTGAGCTCGATAGAAATGATGCCATTCCCGATCCTCTTACCTGGGCCAAATTCTTCCATCATCTCGGAGACTGGAAGCTCTGGACGTTGTGAGTTGATCGCCGGACCCTTCGGCAAAAGTGTTCTGACCATGGTAGCGCTTTGATGTTCATGTCAACGACTATGCCGGCATACGCCTTTGCATATTTCACCCCAGTCATCGTCCAGGTATGTATCACCCTCCGGCTCTGAGACTGGGGCTAATTCGTGGTAGGGTATGGGATATACCGCAGGCATTGCCAATCTGCTATCGGCACCTCCAGTTGTCACAGCAGTATTCAGTGCTTTGGGGTTCGCCTGGATTGGAGATAAGTATCACGTCCGTGCTCCTATTATTGCAGCCCAGGCAGTCATCGTGATAGTCGGCTTGATGATCACGGCCTACCACAGCTCGGACGGCGTCAGATACTTCGGAATCTTCCTCGGCATTGCTGGATGCCAGGGAAACATTCCGGCCATTCTGGCATACCAGTCGAACAACATCCGGATGCAGTCCAAGAGAAGTGTAGGCAGCGCGCTCCAGATTGGGTTCGGCGCGATCGGCGGCATCATCGCCTCCACTGCTTTCACCCAGAAGGAAGCTCCCTACTACAGGAGCGGACTGTGGGCCACTGCCGCATTGCAGTTCTTTGTTCTGGGATCTGTCGCTTGCACTTCATGGTACTTCTGGAAGAAGAATAAGCAAGTGGATGCCGGGACCCTTGAGAAGCCGATTGAGGGACAAGAGGGTTTCAAGTACACTCTTTAAGCTTAGGAGACGCACACCAGAGACTGGGGGAGGTTGCGAATGAGCTGGGTTTGGTATCCATGCAAGCGCAGATCTTTGAAGTCGTGAGACGCATATGAAAAGGAGGAACGTATCTCGGACTTCGCATTCAAGGGAAGAAAGAAGAAAGCTACACACATGTGGGGCGAGAATCGTTTTTCCAGATCACGTGCCAGGCTCCAAGCCCAAAAGAAGCGCGTTTTGAGCATATGGTTCACCGCATAAAATTGTCGGGGAGCAAATACTCTCTACCGCGTATAATTACCCACGATGCCACCTTGAGCTTGCCCTCCAGGTTTGCGCATGGCCAGCGATTTCTTGGACAAACACATTCCTCCCGTAGGACTCTGCTCCCACCATGCCCGGGCACTGGGGCTGACGCAAGCAGACTTCCAAGTGAAGTGAAAGTCAGCGCGCGTTGTGCCCAAAGTCCCGTCTCCAAGGATGCCGAACAAGAAGTCCAAGAATGCCTCCAAGGCCCTGGGCAAGACCACGATGCCGAGCACAGCGGCCGCCGCTTCTCATGTCCCACGAATCTCGCCTCTACCAAACACGTCTGATGACTTCCGGATTAAGAACGCCGAAGCGAAGAGCCTAATAATGGCGACCCTCGTCCCGGGCAGCGAAGCGTGGAGGATTGCCGAACCCATCGAACTGGCCTCCACGATCATGAAGACGCTGGAGGCGAGATACGCGCCCAAGGACGCGGCCGGCAACCCTCTGCGCGGGAAGGATCTTGTGGCATGGACGGCCACCAACAAGAGCAAGAATGAGCTGGTCGGCCTTCTTGGGCTGGATATCTACGACGGCGCAACCTCGACGGAGTTTATTGAGGACTTCGTGGCCGGGAAGCCGATGGACAAGTACATGAATCTGTATAGAGAGAAGCTTGCAGTGGCACAGGCCAACAGGGCGAGACTGACGTCCAGTCGCCCGCCAGCAGCGGATGACCCCAGGAAGACACCAGCCGCTTCGATATATGCGGATCCATCGAAGACAGGGTGGGATGAAATGAGGCCTGTGTCTACTTCTCCACCAACCCAATCAATGACATCACCTGCTCCTCAAGCTCCCAGTGCGTCCCAGTCGCAACCGCAAGCTCACCCTCCGTTGCAGTCTCCAGACGAAGAGGACCTCCCCATCCCAGAGACATTCCATCTCCCGCCACAGCTTTCAACGTCCCCTCTCACAGCTGGCTCAAACTCCTCACGCTGGCAAGCTCATCCTGTCAAACACGAGTCCTACCTCTCCGAACAGCAGGCGACTCTCTTTGCTCATCACGACGTCGACCGCAAAAAGCAAATCCAAGTCGCAGCCACAAAGGTTCTCATGCAGAAACTCCCCACTCGCGATTTGAGGCTCCTCTGGGCTGTGCTGTATGGTGGGGATGATGCACCTTGGCCTGGGAGTTGTTCGAGCGTGATTCCTGGAGTGACTAGTTTGCAATGGGGAGGCAAGGATTACGAGATTGATCACAAAACCTGTGTCTGGAGTTGGAATAACAAGGCCGAAGAGAAGGGGTGAAATCAACAGCAGTGGCGGGATGTGATTCATCATGGATACGAATATTCAACAATAGGCCAAAAGGGGTATCGAAAATGACGCTGCAGTACTGGCTCTGCATTCGCATGGTCTTTCCAACCTCCTCCGGCGACCGGATCACGGCGATCATACAGGACCGAACTGCCCGAGCACAGTCAACAGCAAGAACAGAACCAGAACCACAGTGCCCAGACTCGGCTCATCGAACCTCCAGGCAGCACTTTTCTCCTTGATATATGTCACATTCTGCGCCATCGAGACAATATCTCTCGTGACGTGCCCGCTCTGCGCCAATTGCCTCAACTGATCCCCGAATGTCTCCAAGATCTTCGTACTCCTGCCCGCCGGACAGAAGACAACTTCAAACCCTCCACCCTGGGGAATGATAAACGTCGAAGTCTGATCATCATACGCGTAGCTGTATGCGTCGGGACAGACCTTCTTCGCTTGCTGGGAGTACAAGCTGGGGGTGCAGGAAGCGGGTGTACCGTGCTTACCGGTACAGCAGTACTTAGCTTTATTCCACTTTGCGCAGGCGCTGAGACAGGGGTTGAAGATTGGCCGCTCAATGTTGTCGTCCGGGTAAGGGTAGACTCCATCGCCTGGTTTGGTGGGCGGCGCGAGCTGAAGGGGCCAGGGGCACCAGTCTTGCACGAAGGAGGATGTGATGGATTGATCGAGCGGTAAGGGAAAGGTCGAGTTGGTGCCGAACTCGGCGTCGCTGGTGTCGCCAATTTCGGCAAGGAGAGAGGACGTCCCAATACACACTGGATTCGTCAGGTTCGGCGGAATGTCCGTCAAGTTGGGATTGCCGCTCTGCCCGAGCAAGGAGATGATGCCGACCGGGATGTTGTAGCCATCCACCAGCGAGATGTCGTAAAAGGCTTGATTCGTGGCTGATGACAAGGTAAATTCGGCGAGCGTCGCTGGTGGTTGCCCCTGTTTCCACAGAACTTGATCAGCCACACGTGATCCATATAAATTCACTCCGGTGCAGACTCGTTGATCACATCACATCGAACGATCGATCTGGGCGAAGAGTCACTCACCGCACCCGGACACTGCAAAAACATCCCACAATCGCCAGTCTGGCAGGGAGCACCACCCTGCCCGCTCGCAGGCTGAGATCCCGTACTAGGGAAACTGCAGTTTGTGCGTGCCCACACGCGCCCCTTCCAATCTAGTCCGACGGTCTGCGGGTTTGTTTCGCCAGGATTGAGAAGGAAGCCGGAGCTGGCGGGGGGAGTGCCTTCCTGGGTGAGGATGGCTGGCCAAACGGGCTCCTTACAGTTGTTGGTCACTCGGAGGGGTAGCATGGTAACTGCTTGCGCTGTAGGAAGGTGAAGGATTGTTGAAAGAAGTAGAAGGGTTGGCATGTGAGTTCGAGAAGAGGCACGCCGCGTGCTTGAAATCCTCCTTTTCCTGTTTCTCCTATTTCGGGCCGCTGAAGCTTGTGGTGACAAGATATCGCCGGCCATTGTGTGCATGCTGGGTCTGATCTTCAATGTCCGTTGTGCGTCTTTTCCCTCGATTACCCCGTTGGGTCGAACCTTAGGAAGCTCAAAGGTGAGGGATGTTGTTGCGGAACCTCCAGGCTATGTATTTCCTAGAGCGCAAGGTCAGAGGATGACAGTGAACGTCCCCTAACCAGCAGCCGTTCCCGCCAGGCCGTGCTATATCCCCACGAATCGACTATCGTGTAAGTTAATGAAGTTACCCGTTGACGGTTGGGCTAATAATGTATGCTGCGATATCCGTATACTCTGAATATAAAGGCCTGTTATGCCCACGGGCTGACCTGGTGCACATTTGTCGTTTCAGACAAGTGAGATGTCCAGATAGATGTGGAGAAGTCGCGACCAGGGAGAGGTATCTGGAAGGTGCTGCCTGACTGCTTCCCGATCGGAGCTGAGGTGTCTACGGGTATTTCAAGGTCAAAGCCACGTCCAGCCCAGCTTGAAAGGAAGGTGAGAAGGCCCAATTGTCAAAGCTTGTGTTGAAGCACTTCACCCTAGGTTGAGATGCGCACAAGTCCACGCGTTCAGGCAGTGCTTCAAACCTGCGTAGCAAGATAGCCACGCCCACGCCATGCTTGGTCTTCTCTCTATCGGTTCTGAAGCCACGATCTTCGAGGCCTGAATCCTGGCACGTACCTGGTAAGATCCATCGAAAGGCCAGTGAGGGACTGCCGGGTGATGTCATTTTTGTCCACATTCTGTGGCGCTGTGGCGGTGCAGCGCTTACCCACCCCTGGCCAGTTCCTGGCACCTCTGAGCTGCGTCACCGTACGGAGTACTCCGTAGAAGAGGCTGATACAACGAAGCATAGACGCCTAGGTACGTAAAACCTCTCAGTTGAACATCGGTGTGTCATGTAGTATCCTTCGCAAGCAACACTCTTTCCAGCTGACCGCCTGCTCATACTGTAGATCCAAGTTCCCGCAGCGTTAGCGCTTATTCACAGGGCAGTAGGCAACCAAAGCGCTTTTCTAATCCAGCAATCATGGCGAAATCAGTCGAGATCTCACCAAGTCTTTTATTATGCGACAGCATCCATTGGCGGCTAGGTCTCTTTGACCGACAGGAAGGTGCACGACAAGCATTATGGCCATGCTTGACCTTCTCCGGCTTGCTTGTGATCCGGGGCCACCCCGCATGTCGTCCCGCAATTATCACCTCCAGCCTTCCCTAGAGCCCGGGGACCGCTCGGTGGGAAGTGGGAATCTCAGTTACCAGTCCCACAATGTATACTGATTGGCATATTTGAGGTATAAATACCTACGCCGTGACGGGGCATGTAGCGGGTGAGTAAAACTCAAGTGAAAGATCGAATTCAGGATGCGTATGCTATGCTTTTGGACTCTTGCTCTGGCTTCTGTCGCAAGTACTTGCTCACCCAGGCCATTGATACCGGACCAGCATGAAGTCCAGGGATACATCCAGCGCCGAGCCGCGTTGGCCTCTACGGCCCCTACTTCGAAGACTGGACTCCGGAACGTGCACATATTCAATGGCCACGACTTCCGCTCGGGCTCGTTGGCGATGCAGGACGGCAAAATCACATTCGATCTGCGCGACGTGGACAGCTGGATCGACGGCCAGGACGGGTACCTCATCCCGGGCCTCATCGACAGCCACTGCCACCCGGCGTTGATCTCGGACTTGGCCACGCTCAGTAGCTACGGGGTGACCACGGCCATGAGCATGATCTGTCCGTCGTACCCGCTTTGTGCGTCGCTGAGGGATCAGCCCGGCTTGACCTCCTTCTTCACAGCCAGTGCGGGTATCATGGGCCCCAACTCGACACACGCCCTGCTTATGCACGCGGACCCGAACACCCTGATCCGTTCGGCGGCCCAGGCACCTCAATTCGTGGCCTGGGCTTTCGGGAACAATTCAGACTTCATCAAGATCATTGCCGAGACAAACGGGCCTGATCAAGCCACGCAAGATGCGATCGTGGCGGAGACGCACCGGCTTGGACGCCAGGCCATGACCCACGCTGCCGACGTACGCTCATACCTCCAGGCGATTGCATCGAGGACAGATGGGATCCAGCACACTCCTGGGGACGGAAATATCACATCGGCCATGATCGCAGATATGGGACGAAATGGTCAATTCATCGTCCCTACCACTACGGTGGTCAAAGCGTTCCTGAATAGTACTGTTGCTTCACAATCGTCGTACAACAATCAGTCTTGGCGAACTGTAATTGGGAACTTGAAAAGCATGCGCCGAGCAAGGCTGCCGCTATTGGTAGGAACAGATGCTATCTCTGAGATGGACCCTTTTGCAGCCTTGGTCAAGAACCCTCTGGGGAGCACCGTGCATGATGAGTTGGAAGTGTTTGTGAATGAGGTCGGGTTTGAGCCTGCTGAGGCACTAAGGGCTGCAACGTCTCTACCCGCGCGACTCTTTAGATTGGCTGACCGGGGACTGATCATGGACGGGAAGCGGGCGGACCTGTTGCTGCTGGGGTCGAATCCATTGAAGAACATTTCAGCAACCAGGGATATTATGAAGGTGTGGAATGGAGGGATCGAATTCAGCTCTGCCACATGACCTGTTGCACGACATGAACATAGCACACCACTGGGGTGGATGAAGGATCCACTGACCCAGAACCACTTGGTTGGCCTAATACATATCTGGTGAACCTCTAGTAGCAACCTGCATACCTATAAGCCTCCGGCATGTTTATCTTCAGCATGGAATCGGCCACTAATATGAGGTGGTCGGACCGAGATCCAAACGGAAGGAAGGACATTGTGAGATCTGCACTCGAAGCACACCGGCCACATTCTTCGTGAGAAATTGTCAATTTGTAGAGCTGGAAAAAACTGTCCGAGATATTCGTTGGTATACGGATCCAGTCGCTGGGGCCCCAGATTCGGCATTGTTGCGTTGTCTGACAGCTTGCTCGTTTTCGATCTTAGTTGGCTTAGCAGGTAGGACGACCTGACAGTGGTGCTGGTAAAGAGCTCGCGAGCGGGAGAGTGCTGCACGGGCACAGTGCGACAGGTAGTGGAAGTCTGATTTCATATCCAGGTTCGTGTTCTCTTGGCGGGGCTGAGGGAGGGACTGCGAACCTCAGCCACGGACTCTCAATTAGAAGTGTTTGCATACACTTGATGGAGTGTCTTGTCACAGGACGACGAGGCTCGTGTAGCGGCAGGTGCTGTGGTGCCCGCCGGCATCTATAAGCCTTCAGCAAGGCGAGCATGACTGGCGGCAAGGCGACAACGACGGCAACGATGCCGATGACTGTTTCGCTGGAGAGAGGCATCTCATACGCGATAATGAAAGGTAAGCCCGCAAGACCTGGATGTTGCGGGGTGAAGACTCCGTGTAGTTCACCCGACTGGGGGAGTACATTTTTATGGTTCATCTCCTTCATCGTTGAGACGACTCAAGCTGGCATGTCTCATGTTAACACGGGACTCAACCCGACTGGGTCTTTACCAAAAGTGTCACCGCGGTCACCCTCATCACAAGCAACAGGCAGGAACACTGACGGCGGCGTCGATTGGCCAGTAGCAGCGATTGTGTCTGTGGGAAGAAGATTAGCCCAGTGCAAAGGTTCGTCTGAAGACGGTCGTGTGTTTTCGTAGGCTACCTGACCTGCAAAGTGAATGTGCAAGGTCGAAGTGCGCGGCAGCGCCTGTCGGGGCTCATGGAGTTCAGGATAAAGTAGACGAGATTGGCAGATACCAGAAGGACCGCATGCAGTGATGATGGTGGTGGTGGCATCTAATGTGAATAGGGTGATAGTCAAAGTGAACAACCATGCAGGCACGGACTACTCCTGGGTGACTCGGTCCATGGGGTTTTGACATTTTCGGCATTGACCACTCGGAAGTCCTGCCTCGTATGCCTGCATGCCTAGTCCCGCCTTTTGCGCTCCCCGTTACGACTAATTACGTACCTATTAGACGACGGCAAGGGAAGGCACGAAGCGGCGTCAGCGTGTGGGGTGTGTGGGAAAGCATCATCTGCGGCAACTTTGGGGCACGACCAACCACATACCTGGTACTCTTCAACGCCTTCCGTGTGAGTTTCCAGATTCCAAGTGCATCTGGGTGCACTTTCCAACTGTGTCATGCTGTGCTGAAACTCACTAAAGAGTCGCAATGGTGAGAGAATAGCTGCCTTCCAAAGGCTGCGGCTGGGTCAGCGGTTCCAGTTGCTTCGTATCCTATCTAATAGACTGTGTCTCGTGCCATGAGGAATCTGAAGGCTATACAAATTTCGACCAATGTCTTCTTGTGGTAGAGCTAGGTATCGCCATGACATGCAGATCCGCTACCACAACACAAAGATGATTCTAATATACGCCATGTGACGATGTGAACCATACAAGGACCTCTGCCGAACCCCGCCAGAGCTCTATATCCCAATCCCCGTCTGGTTCGACATGCACCCAGTTCCTATCCTTCATCTGCAGTATGCCGTCAAATGCTCTTTTGCGGCTTGAGGTGGCTATTCTCTGGTGCGGATGTTACCAGGTCAGATGACGAGGAATGTCCAAAGAAGGAGCGGCGGGTTCGTGCAGTGACATTGGGTGCCGAAGAAGAACTGGGCTTGGACGAGCGACCAAGACGCTCGGATTGCTTGCTGCGGCCACTGTCACATAAGAGGTGTCAGCGATTGGCGTCGCTGTTGCAATGAGCGGTTCCTACCTTGGGGGAAAGGTCTTGTGGCTGTCGGACGATCCTCATACATAGGTAGGCTGTGCTGTCTCGTCCGATGTTGATACGCTTTCACAAGGCCCAGCACGACGGGTGGGATGGCAACAACAACAGCGATGATACTGACGACGGTCTCCGCAGAGAGATGCATTGCAGGTCGACCATGGAAAGGTGGAATTCAGGCAGACGGTGCGGATGAGACTTGTGAGCGAAAGTCGGAAGGCAAGGACGAAATCGCGTCCTTATTTATCATCCATGACCCTCTCTTGCCGTGCAAGTCTCCCACATAGGACATATTTCTCGCTCGTGTGGATACAGAGGGTCGCCAACCCCAGATCGCATGGTGTCGAAAGTACGGCGCGGATCACGGTTACTGCTGGGTCTGGCTGGGTCATGGTGCCTGGCATTGATATGTGCCCCGTTGTCGGGATACAATTAACGACGACGTCGTGTCTGGATGGTAATTGGAACGTCTCAGAGGTTCGATCTCTCCACGTACTGTGAGAACGCCTGCGCCGACTCACCAGAGAAGAGGTCAGGCAGGCTATTCGCCGAAAGGTGATCAAGCTGTGGGAGACGAGCTGCTCATCCTCGTATTGGTGGTGTATGAAAGTTCTCCCCACCACGACCGCACACACCCAGCACGTATATTATCGGATAGCAGTGTGGAATCGTGCCAGGCACGCAGGTTGCCCAGATGGGGGCAGTGCAATCCGGTCGGACGCGCTCGCTTGGCCCATCCCCCGGAGCACTTTCGTCCTGAACCAGTCACAGAGCTCCTCGCCAAACAGCGGGTCCTGGTTAGGCTTCTTTGGGCTCTGGATCTCCGCGTGCCTTACCGCTCCATGTCCCGATGATTGCCCGTTGGTCGGCACCTACGGAGTATGCACCCTGAACTTAATTAAAGTGCTTGCAGCAGATGCAGCCTCGACTCACAGCACGCACACCA
The DNA here is from genome assembly GCF_000585515.1 of Cladophialophora yegresii CBS 114405. NCBI lineage: Eukaryota > Fungi > Ascomycota > Eurotiomycetes > Chaetothyriales > Herpotrichiellaceae > Cladophialophora > Cladophialophora yegresii. The sequence goes on from NW_006913046.1 coordinate 822,952, forward strand.
GTGACACTACAGCTTTAAGCTACGTAGCCTCTTACATACTGGTAGCGGACTTCCGACAACAACCAACCATTTTTTTTCCCCAAGAACAACATCGAACAGCCGCACGGCTGAATGCAATGACGAGAATGTTTCTAAGGATGCCTGATCTCTGCGCAACCAGTGACTTCCTGAAATTCACCATAAAGCGCGTCCCTTGGAGGCGTACTGAGGTTCATGGTCTCCTCCTGTGCTCGTGTTCGAGCCGTTCGTCTTCTTGCGCACGGAGACTTCCGCACTTGATAGCTTTGAGCATGCGGTGCCTGCACTTCTCGAGTTGAGCCCGCAATGTCCGCAGCCGGACTTACCATCCCACGGTCACAATGGTTGGAACACCAGCAAACCATCCGTGATCTCTATCTCACCCAAGGCCTCGAATTGAAAGCCGTTCGTCAATACCTCATCGACCACCGCGACTTTTCTGCAAGGTATCGAGACCAAATCCATTTCCAAAGCCTTCGCTGACGCAATTGCAAGAGCATACCACAGTATAAGCGAAAACTCAAGGAATGGAAATATGACAAGAACCTCAAAGCCTCTGTCTGTCGAGCCATTGGGAGGGGACTGGAGCGGCGTGGCCTGACTCACGATACTGCAACCGCAACTGTGGGAGATGTCGTTCTGAGCCCCGAGCGCCTGCAACGTGCTTTGAGAAGACACGACATTTCTACCTGGGAGCGCAAGTGCAGTCTAGGCAAGACGCATCGGTGAATCTCACAATGCTCTTGCTGACGTGGCTCTAGAACGACGGTCTCCAACTCCGGAGGGCGTTCTGATCCAGAAGAGACCGGACTCTACCAATTTATCAAGCTCGCCCAATGCCGTCCCGCCTGCTCTATCGGCAGCAGATGCTACCCAACGCCTAAGTTCAGATTCAGCTACAAGGCATAGAAGCACGGAACCTACAACTCATCAAGAACCAAGTACCACCAACGCCTTCGTGTCTCGGGCCCATCACAGTGAAGCAGACCATATAAGCCGAAAATCCACCAATGCATCGGCCACAGCAAGTTCGCCAAGCTCGAGCGGGCGGTCAGGACCGGGGCAGATACCTCTGAAATGTCCCGATTGTCACTATTGGGCAAACACGCCATTAGAGTTGAAGTGAGTAGTCGTATCTTCCACATGCCTGCAAACCGCTAAGCAATGGTTAGTCAGCATCATCTTGAACACGAGACTCAGCATACTTGCGGGATTTCATCTTGCCCCCGGAGTAAGCGAGGTTTTGCCACAATCCATGAGCTCGAAAGACACCTGCAAAAAGGACACATCAAAGATCGAGCAAAGTATAATCCCTTCTTCAAGACGGCATGCATCAAGTCGGACGAGAAGAGGTACCATGGGAAGATTGTTGAAGAGCATCTCGCTCAAGTACATGGAGAATTTGCTCATCCCTATCTGCCTGAACAGTAGGACTCTCCGAGCTGAGTTTGACAAAATCTTACTAACTGTTCAAAGGTCTGCCGCCTGGTTTCAACAAATTGCACAGTGGAGGCTCGACGCAAAATTCGATGATCTGAACATAACTCCCCCTACCGCCCAAAGCACCTTCCAGGAAATCGAGTCAATGCTTAAGCACGGTGCGGACGTGAACGCGATTGGAGAACATGGCTCTGTGTTCGAACGAGCGTTTCTGGCTCGCAATCAGAAGTTGCTACGCTATCTCCTCGAGCGCGGCGCAAGGCCCGAGGTCCAATCGGATATACGCGGCAGAACAAGTATTGAGATCGCCATCGACTGGAGAGACTTTGAGCTCGCGAAACTGTTGGTCGAGCACTGTGCTCGTGCCAACCTTCTACTTCCCTGCGACTGTGTCGATGCATTTGCAATGGCTTGTCGCACCAGCGACGTAACGATGGCCAAGATGCTCATTGATTACGGGATGGTTGTCAACGCCCGTTTCCCTGGTGGACATACACCTCTTCAAGTTGCCTGCTGGGAGGGAACTGCTGAGATGGTCAAAGTCTTGGTGAAGGCTGGGGCGGATGTGAACGCCCTTTTCTCTAATAAAAATACACCTCTTCAACACGCCTGCTGGCGACGAAACGTCGAGATCGTGAAAGTCTTTGTGGAGGCTGGGGCTGATGTGAATGCCTTCTTCTCTAATGGGCTTACACCACTCCAATACGCCTGTCTGTGGCAACGTGCTGAGATTGTGAAAGTCTTGGTGGAGGCGGGGGCGAATGTCAATGCGGACGTGCACCCTTACAATGGTTTTACTGCCTTACAAACAGCTGTCAGCTGGTTCTCTCGGGATATTATGCGAATACTTCTCGACGCAGGAGCAGATGTTACAGCTCCAGGCTCGATTACTGGCGGCTCTGCTCTCAAGTTGGCGGCCGAAAAGTGCAACATGGATATGATGAAGCTCCTACTTCACCACTGCTATCGGTCGAAGCAGGCCGCGTCCTTTCAAGCAATCTGCAGTAAGGCATCCAGATACGCAGAGCAATATGGCCATTCACGGATGTCTAAGGCTCTACGCAGTCTCGCGGAGGGCGTTTTCGACCCTGAGCTGCTCCGCAGTGCTGGCATGGACACTGCCTTCTGGCGCCAATGTTTCCCCCCTAGGGTGGACTTGCATCAGCAGCGAGCGCAGCCTTGACTTTCTCGACAGTACGGCTGGCAACTGCCTCCGCGAAGAGCACCCGATCCTCAACGCATTGGAGAGTCACCACCACGAAGAAACTACCAGCCTCTAGCTCCAGCTGTCAAGATATCCTCATCCGTGAATGGGGATACGTTGAGCACAGCATGACGGCGTCGAGATCGAGAGCCACTCGTTCGATGCCTTGCTCATCCCTCGACACCTCGATAGGCCACAGCCTTCCTCTGGTCGTATCGCATACACGGACGCCTGGCTTGTCTATAGTCACGTCGGATCTCCGCAACGCACTATGCTTCCAAAGCAGTCGTTTCTGGCCGTGCAGCCAAAGTTCCACCAATCTCTCACGTATTCCCTTGCCTGTTCACTTCACCTCGTCGACATGCGGAGGACCGCAGTGCATGCATCGGGTCGACCAAGTACGTTATGTTACATTGATGCCTGTATATGTAGGTATGTAGGGGTGTAGGGAGATGACCACTTGGCATGCTTGCATTGGATTGTCCTGACTTGCTGTACTCTACTGCCATATCATAACCGCGGCTCGTTGAGAGAGAAGACCATTGACACAGGCATACTTGACGTGGATCGAATGAGACAGGACGGAAGGACTGGACGATCGTATATATCAGTCAAACTCGGTGGAGGACCTGGCCTGACGCGACTCTTGAAGACGGGAGTGAATATTGACAATCGGAATGGTAGTTGTAATTTCAAGAATCTGATCAACATCAAGCAAGGGGTATCTGTTCGTAACATGTCCAAAGTGGCATCACGCGTGTCCTGTCCTTTCCTGTCCTAGCTCGTTCTCAAAACGGCCGCGGAAATCCAATCCCATCCATTTCAATCACATCCATTCGATTCAATTGAATCCAAATAGCAACCGAAAAAGCCATCCATCCCCATCCATGCATTCGCGCACACCTCGTCAACTCGCTCGCGATTCTCCGAGATTTCTGCAAGACCATCAAAATCTCAAGACCTCACGACCTTGGCTCCCGAGCTCACAACCACAAACTCGACGTCCCGACCCAGTGACCGCCATCGTTCGATCCCCCCGCTGACAAGCCACGGCTGAAGGTTCTTGCACTGGCTGACGTCGAAGAGCTTGAGTTTCTGACACCCCTCGACCACGGACTGGACGCCCAGACCGGTCACGCGCACGCAGCCCCGGACGGCGAGTTCGCGCAGGGAAGTAAGATGCAGGCCGATGGAGCGGAGGGAGGGGTCCGAGACGGCGCTGCCGCAGAAGGAGAGGTTCAGGTGCGTGAGGTTTGGGCAGCCGAGCGCGAGGACTTCAGTTGCCGTGTCGGACAGGGCACAGCAGAAGGACTAGGTATTCGGACTTGACGTTAGTTGGCTGTTTTTTACTGTCACACTTGCTCACGTGGAGTTGTGTGTGCGCTAGAACAGTAAGGCCGGAAGAAAAGGGAAACAAAATCGGAAAAGGACATGCGACATGACTCACCAAATCGAGCTGCCTCAAACCGCTCCCCGCGCCGTTGACGAGCCACACGATGCTCTGGTCGCTCAGATACGTGCAGTCGGCGAGGCAGAGCTTCTTCAGGCGCTCGAACTTGACGTTGCCCCAGAACTGGAAGCCCGCGTCCGTGATGGTCGTGCAGCGCGTGAGGTCCATGGCCTCGATGCGTGCGTGCGCGTGCGTGGCGATATGCGCCATCGTCCGATCGGTGATGTGTTTGCAGTAGCTGAGCGTGATGGAACGGAGGTCCGGACAGCCGATAACGGTGCCCGGCGCGGGCTGCGGAGGGGGAGGTGCCGCGTTGTTGCCGAGCTTGGTGTTGACGACGGGTCGTTGGGCGTGGGTTTTAGTGCGGTTCGAAGGAGCTTGAGGTTGGGTCGTCACGACCCAGCCGACAATGCGGGCGAGGAGTGTATCGCTGACTTTGCGGCAGTTGCTGAGGTCGACTTCCTTGAGGCCGCGAGCTCGGGTTGCCATCTCGAGGATCGCCGGCGCGGTCACATCCCAGACGCTCTTCATGCGCCAGCCCTGCACTGTTGCGGCACACGTGTTGACTAGGGCAGCGAATCCCTCGTCGGTGATATGGAAACAGTTGCTGATGTCGATGAATCGGGGCCGCTGGCCCACAAACGGACATATGCGATTGATGAGCACATCGTCTGTGACTCTCCGGTTGTAACGCGATAGATCGAGGTGGTGAAGTAAATTGGGGTCACTATTGACAACGTGTTGCCAGTGCAGGGACACGCCTTGCAGACGCATCAGGTCGTGCAGGTCGAGATACTCAAGAATCAACGGGAGGACTTTTTCGGGAACAGTCCCCCGGTTTAGACCGCGGCTCGATCTCGCTCGAGGCTTGGGTCGTCCACCGAGGGCGAAAGGATCCGAGAATGGAAAGCCTGTAAAGCCTTTATACTCAGAAGTAGGCGATGGTGTGCCAGAAACGGAGGTCTTGGGCGACGGACTGGTCGTGTTGGTAGGAGATGATCGAGGAGACCGACGTTTCTGATCTTTTGAAGGTTCGTCTGGGGGCGGAGGAGCAAGCGACCCTCTTCTTGACCTTGATTTTACTTTCTCTAGCCCCTCGCTCAGGAATGGATCCGGGTCGGACGGCTCCAAGGTGCTGGGCTCTTCTATCTGTACCGAGGGCGCCGAACTGGGGATTTCTGCTCCCGCGTCTGTGAATGTGACCCGAGGACCATTGACAAGTTTTCTGGTCCGCCTCTCTCTCCCGTCTTCAATTTCCAGTTCGCGGATATCTGGCGCGGCGTCTGCATCCTTCATAGTCACGTCAACATCGAAGCTGAGTTTTAAACGATGCTTCGCCGTCTCTTCAATTTGGTGCAGAATGCTAGGTGGGCATCGGTTCCAGAAATCGGCGAGCACATTCTCAGAAATCATCAGGCACTCAACTTGTGTGACTGAGCGGACAGTAGCAGTTCGACGATCTGCAAGACCCCGACTCACGACCTCGCCGAAGTACTGTCCCGGCCTGAGTCGAGCCTTGACCACTGGCGGTCGGGGTATTCCGTTGGGTTGGCCGGATTTGCGAAGCCTGGGGCTCGAGACTTTCCTCTCGTCTAGCACTTCCACTTCGCCCCGGACGATGAAATAGATTTCGCGGCCCCTCGTGTCTTGCTTGACAATATCGGTGAATGGCGCAAAGCTTCTCGGCTGAGCGCTAAGACCGAGAAAGTGAAGAATATCAGGAGGGAGAGAAGCGAACAACGGCAGCTCCTTCAATGTTGCTCTGATATTGACAAGTCCATGTCCCAATGCACTGGCTGTGGACACCTCGGTCGTCCCGGGACTAGGAGATTTGCGGCGCTTGCTGTTCGCGCTGCCATCACTGCCAGCCATATAAGCATCGTCTCCTAGCGTAGGTCGGGCTCTTTTAGAGCCTCTTCTCTCATGGTCTGGGACGTCCTCCGTTCCCAGCAGGACCTGGGCCTTCTTCTTTTCCAGCTGAGTAAGTCTCTCGAGGGCTTCTTCGCGTATGGCCTGTTCCACATCTGAATATTTCGGCAATATCTTCTTGAGGTCTTCCTTCTTCAGCACAACCACCATGCATCTCATTCGTGCAACAACCGTCGCAGTGCGAGGGCGTTCCATCAGTATCCCGATCTCTCCAAAGAATGCACCCGGTTTCAGCTCCGCAAAAATACTCTCCCCATCCCGGGAGGTCACAGCCACGGCGCCCCGAACAAGCCAATACATCGCTTTTGCGTCTTCACCCTCTATCATGATATAGTCATTGGTGTTGTACAACTGGGGTTTGAGGAGCAGGCCAATGTCGGCGAGGAAGTCATCGGAGGTGGATTGGAAGAGGGGGAAGGAGCGAATGCGGTCGATCAAGTCCAGTGGCATTCCCCCAATTTGAGAGGTTGCCAGAGGAGACTGTCTTGCAGGTCTCGATGGGTTGATTTTGGAGTCAAAGCTGCGAACCAAGGAGACTTCTGCGGAGGGAGGGGAGGCCGTGCGGCCATGGTAGGGCGACAGTGCTCGGCCATGGTGTCGGCGCATGGTTGTGGAAATGAGAAGTGGTGGGCTGGTTGTGTCTGAGCGCGTGTCCACCTCAATGAACTGCTGCTCGTGACGGGGTGCCCCTCATCCCATGTTCCTGGACATACTCCGCGACCTTTGTTCTCGCAGCGTCAGGTACCTCATTCACAATAAGTGGGAAGTCAAGCCTTGCCTCTTGACCGACAGATGTGCCTTTGCTGGGGTTCCACCAGAGTGTCTGCGACCTGCTGGCGTAGTAGCCCAAGTTTTGAGATGGCACGAGGCCTGGACCACACAGCAGCAGCGTTTCACGGATGTACTGGGACGAGGTCGGGCCGTTGCAGATCGTGGAAGGCAATCGGGAATGGATGGGAGTGGAGCGTGGACGCGGAACAGCGATCTTGTGCAAGCAACCCGGATTGCCGAAGTAGAAGAAAGCTGAAGCGGTGGAAAGTGTCGCGAAGTGCTTCCCACATCCGACAGAGGATAGAACCTGGCGCAGAAGCGAGGGCGGAAGCAGTCCAGAGACCTGCATCTGCAGCCGGGAGGTTTCACGCCTGAAGATTGGACAGGACCGAACTGCTTGCTCTGCCGTCTCCCCCCCAACTTTGGTGGGCGGGCGTGGTGGGGAACCGCGTCCATCTCGGTGAAGCCATGGCTCCCCGCTAACAACCTTGAGAAGGGGATTAGAAGACGGCAAGACGGGAATGCAAAGAGTCGGGGCACTCTAGACGATCAGTTAAATTAAGCTGACGAGACCAGCAGCACTGGTCGTCAACTTCGCGGCAAGCGCAGGAATATCCACCATCTGTGTTTCTTCTGGATTGTTGATACGGCCGCCTTTACCCCGCGAGACACCGCTTCGTGGCATTATTCCTCCTTCAGGCGTGAGACAGAAGTAGACAGACACGACAGACCAGTGATTTTACTCAAAAAAGAGCGGGAAATGCGCGCAAATAGAAACCCAGCATTCTCCCAAATGGCGTCTCGAGGGTTTCACGACCACGTCTCCTATCCAGTCCTACCACTTCAGAGGATTGGGGCCGCCTGGGAGCAACAGATCGAGTCGAAATGACCAGCACGCCAGCAGGTTCGAAGTGATCACCAAGATGGCGCCATCTTGACAGGCTTGACAGCGAAGGGAGTTTAGGTAAGGAAGCTGGTGTTACTGTAATCGGTAAGCGACCCAACCCTACGGCGGCTGGGTGGGCACATGTGGCACTGTCACTTGGGAAATCTCAGGGAACGGCCGCCGGACCACAGCCCAGAATGCCAAACACGGCGCATGAGCCTGCGCAAAGGGCAGCTTGGACTCCATCAGCCCTACCCGCCGGGCGAGTAGGCTTACCGCCCGAACGCCCTGCGCAGACTGTCCGGCAGCGCTAGAAGCCGTCCAGAAACACGCTAAATTCAGGGGTCTCTCAAAGCCTAAAGCTGCAATTTCCTGGCTTACTGTAGGAGATACACGGTGCGTGCTCGGAATTCTTCAATGAGCGATGTTCAACGTTCAACATGACATTTCCTCTCTATCTACCCTTTCCATCTCGACAACGATGCCGGATGTGGAGATCAGACTTCCATCCGCCTGTCTATCTCGGCTCCCGCCTCTGGACCGTGTGGTCTTAGCTCTCATGCAACACGCTCAAGCCTTGTCCGCAAAGCTGATGCCTCCAAGTTTCCATTCTTCAATCATTCCGTTATGGCCCTCAAGGAAGATGGGTACGAACAGTCCATCTCGTGGTGTTTAGCATCAAACTTGTGCTCTTGGAGTTCACCGAGCGTGCACCAAAACTGGCTGCTACCGATTGCTCACTTCGAGATAGTGAGCAGACCCTTAGCAATCAATGTCATCTATCGAGATGCTCAGCAAGACAAAAGGGTGGTGCTGTCTCAGTTCGTAGCCGTTTTCTTCAACCACAAAATGTAACCCGGGGGGTTGCCTCTTAGAGACGCAGCCAGATCTTGTATCACACCGTAAGCCAGCGACAATCTGAGCGCACTTCTGGCGATCCCTGCGGCGGCGAAATGATCGAGCCCTCTCTTCCAGCTGTAGATGCCGGCTACTGTCATCCCGGCGATGACCGTGCTTCCAAAGTCTCTCTGGCCAGTGGCGACATCATCGTCTCCGCGTGCAAATAGCCGAGCTCGCGAAAGGTCAACCATCTCTTCCGTGGCCATAAACAGTGTCGCCCAGCCTGTGCAGACGGTTCCAAATTTCGCGCCTTCTTTGATGCCGCCGAGCATTGCATGGTAGTTCTTGGACTTTTGATAGAGAAACCAGCCTGTTTGGGTCGTGGGTAGACGGTGTGCATTTTCCGCTCGATAACGATATGCACCTTTCGTAGCACCTTGTGACGCTCCCAGGCTGAATCCACAGGCAAAGGATGCAAGCATGAGGGTAGGAGCTCGTAGTATGAGCGGAATCGAGAGTCGTTCGTTTGGCCATCCAGTGAACCTGACAAGTGTCTCCTCCTCTTTTCCTACCGGTCCAGGCTCAAGTAGGGAGGGTTGCGCAGGACTCCCCATCGGTATGAGCGCGCCATCCTGGGCCTCATCTTGGTGGTCGACTTGAGCAGATTTAAGAGGCCACATACTCTGGCCGTGGTGTCTGAACTGCTCTCAATTTTCGAATCCAGGGCGAACCTCTCAGCCTCGACCTAAGACCTGATGCATCCCACAACGCATATTGAGCATACGTGGGTAGCGAAGCACTGGCGGAAAATACCTGTGAGTTTCCACTGTCAGGGCGGAATGGGCTAGGTCAATGACAGGTCACGCAGGTGTAGCTGAATCGCTGTGTTTCCGAATACTGCGAGCCACAGCTCCTCGGAATGCATATTTGCTTCGCTTACCGAGCCACACACCTCGATAACTTTCTATTCCTTCTTCCACTGCCCTTCGTTCCTACCACCATCAGGGCTTTTCACCATGTCCAACTTGTTACCATTCTCAAATGATTCGGCGAAGCTCACTTTCATCTGTTTTGGTCTTCCTGTCTACGGCCACCAGTCGCGACCACTAACGAAATCTCACATAGCTTCTGTTGTTCGAGCTTCCAAGAAGCTCTTCCAGAAGGTCGCTCCCAGGCGTATACGGGCGTTGGCCATACTCGGTCTTATTTCTCAGCAAGACCATTGCTTTCAAGTGTACTAGACGGCTTAAGCAGATTCGTTTCCAGGTGTTTTTGTGGGTTTGAGGGTGTAAAGGAGTCGCTGGGAACTGCTTCGGATGGGTGCCGAGACTGGCGGGCATTAGTGTTGGCATGATAAGATATATCGCGGCCTGTTACTTATTGAGGCATTGCGAGCAAATGCATACATCAACTACCTCACAACTTGTTCTGCGAGAGCTCCTAGATATCGCTAGCACAAGCTCCACAAATATCTGGTAGTAGCATGATCGGGTTCGATGATTATCGGGCAAGGCTGCGGCTCAGCCTGAGGTATTCACTTTCCCCGCACGGAGTTTTCCTCGCCTGCGACGCGCTCAGACGCGCTTCTCTGGGGGAATTTCGACAAACGCAGGCAGTCAGCAACTGCCATCGAGCTCTTCAAAGGAAGAATCGGTCGAGTCTTTTATATTCCCACTCATCTTGAGCTGATAGCATTGCCTAAAGCCCCCATCACCAATACCATCATTCGCCCAGAGAAAAGAGAACCTAATGATGGCTTCTCATGATGAGCTTGCTACGTTGCCCACGCCGGACATGATTACACTTCTCCTCAAATGCCACAAGTCCACAGTAGCGCTTTCAGTCCTCCCAACGACGCCTTTCGCAGAAATCAAACCCCTCTTGCTCGGGGCCCTTCAGTCGCGAAACCTCAGGACCTTACCCAATTCCGACACTCCTCTACCCGAAGACCCCGAAGACCTGGAGTTTGGCGTGTTGGCAGACAAGAAGGACGCCAGTAAAGGCTGGGTACCAATGTCGATCAGAGCGCAAGAGGTCACTGGGCCCCGAGGTACGAAGAAGAAGGTTGGGGGCAAAGACTCGGTCCTCACTGAGAGTCCGCTTGGGGCTGGTCTTAGTGATGGGGCTTGGATTGCATATCGTGTGAAGCCGGAGCGGAAAGAGCCAAACATTGAAGACGACGATGAAGCCGAAGACACTCCAAACTTCGACATAGACGGAGATGTCGGCTTTGATGTGGTCATTCCTAGCTTCGAAGACGAGGCTGAGTGACAGTCGACGCTGACTCATTATCACGGACCCCCAATTCTCGGCCCCAAGCTGAGAAAACAAGACAACACCGACACCATGAGTTTACATTCGTGCTGTAGCCGCCTTGGGAATGAGAGCGGAAACAACAACTTCTCACTTTCGAGGCAACTTGGACGAATGACTTCACTCACACCGTTCGACCTTTCTCGTATGAGGGCCAGGCGCGCTGCAGGTCCAAGTGCCAGTAGAAAGATGCTGTCAATTCAGTGCCAGGCGTGGAATTACTGCGCTCATACTGCTGTTGGCAGGATTCCAGTCCCCATCGAGCTTATGTACCCTCTGGCAACTGGGAATCTTAGCGACTGGTTAGTACGATTGCGAAAGCAGGCACGGTGCACTGTACAAGAAGATAATGTGCCTGCCAGCTCGACTACGAAAGACAAGTCACCAAAGGGAGACGAAAGCAAGCGGCTGCGAACACCGCATATGAGGTTGTGTTCTATATCTGGGAACGCAGCGGGATGATTACCCCACAATGCGACCGGAGGCTGACACTGGGTCAAAGCGTGGACAAGTCACAGAGTGACTATGTGCTAGGCATTGAGAGGCCAGGACTCCGAAAGCAGCAGCCGAGAGCTAGTCCCGTAGCTAGAAATCGATTTTGAACGGCAATTGGGCGAGCTTCATGTAATTAAGCGGCGTTGAGGAGAGGCTGAATAGGTGCACCTCTTGGTATCTGCCTCCCGCCCATAATCAATGATCAATCAGCCCGCCTTGAATCGGGGCAAGCATCTGCAGCTGACTCTTTGTTCAGCCCGTTCGATTGTTTCCGGCTCACTCAGTGCGCAACTCGCTGTAACTGACATCTTGTTGTCCTGTCCCCTTCGCGGCGAAGGCGGTTTCAATGCAGCGGCTATTCAAGACCAACAAGTCGCAGGCCTCGATCGAAGACCCCCAGGCTCATCAAGCTCACCCTGATCCACATCTCCATCAGCAACAGCAACAGCCCCCTCCAGGTGGCCGCCAGCAGCAACTCTACTTTGACCACCAACATCAGCCCTACTCGCAGCAGCCATCGCAACAGCATTCATCTCCTCCTGGCTCTCGCTTCCCAGGACAAGGACAAGGACAAGACCTGCACTCGCAGTCGCAGTCTCAGCCTGATTCCGGTGCCCCGCCTCATCTGGGCCGCAGCCAGAGCAGCCGCAACTCGTCGATCCCAGACGTCTATGGATCCCAGCGACCACAAGTGAACGTTGTACCTCCGCTGCTGTCTCAACAACACGACGCCTTCACCCCCGAAAGTCCCGCGCCAATTCCCGGACAGACTCTGTTCGGCAAGTCAACACAAGTCCACACCATTGAGGACAAAGAACACAAACGATCCAAACGCAACATCATCTCAAGTCTGCTGAAAGACAAGAGCAAAGACGACCTGAGACAACGAGAGAAAGAGAAGGAAAACAGCTCGCTCGAGCGCAAGCCTCCGGGGCGGTCAAGCTCAGTACATCTTCTCAGGAGATCTCATCCGCCTTCTGAGCAGCCTCCTCGCGAATCGTACTCGACTCAGACATCCCCTCAGTCGCAATACCCGCCCAGGCAGTCCGTCTATTATCCTCCACCACCGACTGAGGCTACCGACCCGCGTGCAAGCCAGGCTGTTGACCAAACCACATACGAGCAATACCAGAGGAATCAGGCTCAATTTGACTCTCCCCAGAGTCAGTTTACTCACCATTCCGTCGAATACACTGAGGACGCTCCTCATTTCAATCCGCAACAGGAGCAATACCAGGCTTATCACCAGTCCGGATCCGAGAATACCTCGGACCAATACTTGCCCTACCAACCACAGTCATCGAGACCGGGCAACGTAGACTCTGACCATTACCAACATCTCAGGCCCCCTTCACAGACATCTCTAGGCCCACCTTCACCCATCAACACTCCTGCCCAACCTCAGACCGGCGCTCCGGACTCTCGACCCTCCACAGCTGCAACCAACCGGTACTCGACGCAATCTCCTCCTCAAGCTCAACAGGCACCTCAACCGGTCATGGCAAGAGGCGACCCTCCCAACGGCGGTATCCGCCAACAGCTGTCCCAGCGCGAGCGAGGCTCCGATGAGCAGGTTCAATACCAAAGTCAAAACCAAGCCGATCCGAGAGCGAGAATGTCCCAACAGCAAGCCTCTGAACAAGGACGAAACACGCCGCCTCCTCGGAGCCGAGAAGACATTACTCAATTAGACTTTGCGTCACTTCTTGCGCGCCATGAGGAATTGCAGGCCAAGTACTCCAAGGTCAAGCGATACTACTTCGAGCGAGAAGCTCAAGTGACCCAGTTGCAGAATACTGTGGCAAATCAGCGCCTTTCAATGTCCAAGACTTCTTTAGACGACGCACAGTACACGGCCCGATTCGAGCGCTTGAGCCAAGCCATCAATAATCTCTCCTTCAACATCCGGAAAAACTGGCGTGCAATCCCGCCCTGGCTGCGCCATGTGTGCAATCAGGACGCTCATACAGTTGGGACCAAAGAAATGACTGCGGTGGGACGCGCTTGTATCACACGGTGGCTGTATGAGAGTATCTTCCAACACACGTTCCATCCCGGCATTGAACCATCGTTATCCGCGCAGTTGAAGCGGATTGAACACAATCTCCGTCGCGGAGGACAAGCTGGCGCCATGCTCACCGACGACCAGCGAGACGACTTGACGACCAAGATCACGACTTGGAGGCTCACCACTATAGAAGGACTGCATGATATGCTAGGCTCCCAGCAAGCCGAACACTACATCGAGACCATGAACAAGCATTATACCCACCAGCTCACCGAGTCCTTGAAGGCAAACCTGACGGACCCCCCGCCACCTGGACTTGTTGAGGGCGTCGGCATGATTGTCGGACAAGCCATCGGTATCGCCTCCAACATTCCGCTTGAGTCGCGCGATATCTGCATCGAATACTTCATGCCTGGCACTCCTCTGAATGAGACGTACATGAAGGTGGAGCCACAGATAGTCGCCCTCACCAATCCTGGACCGGATGAACGGATCCTGCAGCAACAGGCAGCCGACGCGAAGGCGCGGGCAGAGGCACAAGAAGGTGATCAGATGAGCACTGCCAGCGCAGACGATGGGGCCCGTGATGTGGAAGCCGAGATCCGTGAAGCTGCCGGCAAAGCGGCTTCGCAAACTGCACAGCAGCCTGGCCAGCAAGGGCGCAATGAAAGCGTGGCAAGCAACGCCAGTCAAGCAACCATCAAGGGTTCGGGTGACAAGCAATCCAAGAAGTCTGGTTTGTTCGGTGGATTTGGGAACAAGAAACCGTCCATGTCGTCGCGCGGTGGTGACCGTCCAGAAGTTGCTAACATCAACTTGTCGCGGGTCGAGGGTGAGGACGAGCGTGGTAATGTTAGGAACAGCATGGGCGTTGATCCTGTGGCCATGGTACCTCCATCTGTCGCGAACGAAGGACGCATCAGGTTTGCGGCTTTCGTAGCGGTTGAGGTCAGGGGTAAAGGACCAGGAACGGCGCCGGCAAGTAGTGCAAACAACGGCAAGGAACCGGGGTCGGCCGCGGCGGGAGCAAGTCCCCAGTCCTCGGTCAATGTCCTTTTCAAGGCGCCGGTCTATGAGTACTAGATGAGCAAGAGCGTATTGACGATAGTGGGATATAAGGCGTTTTGCAAGCGATGGTGATGTCAAGAAACGATGCAGTTATGAGTTGGCAGGGGAAGCAAAACGTTTTGGGTACCCAATTGGACCTTTCCTACTTGTTTGAGCCCTTGAGCGAAAGGGACCTGGATAAAGCAGACGAGGACGACGTGCGACATGACCGGGATCAAAACGGCGTGGGAACGTTAATCCAGACCATGTACTCCGTACGCAAGTGATGTGTGCTCGTGCGGCGGTCCTTGTGCGCGGGCGACGCTGCCGGCAGCGCCTTCACAAGCATGCTTCAGGCTCGGGAAGGCCCCTAGGCTCCGCCCGGAGGCCAAGCGAAGGCCACAGGGGGGAGCGGCTCCTCTGTTCAGTGGCTGGTTGGTGCATGGGCTGCCCTTGCCCTCGCTCGTTGGGCCGTTGTTCATCTGTGAGCATCCCTTTTTCAGCTTCCGGAATCCCATTTTCTTCTCCCCTTTCCCGATTTCCGTTTCTCTTCAGGTTGCAACCTGACAGAAAGGCGGGGTCTCTGTGGTGCCCTATGTGCGCTGGTCAATACGCTGTCGCCGATTGGCTCTGGGCCGTTCGTCGAAGCAGCCCTCATGCCATGCTTTTTCAGACGCCAACATTGCCATCTCAGTTGCCTTGAGAGCAAAATAGAGGCAAACTTCCCCATTTTGCTCTTCTCTTCTCTCTATATGGACCTGTAGTGCTCGCCGACACCCTTTGTCTCGCGGAGCTCGTTTCCACCTGGTCTTCATGCCCACGTTAACGAATAAGATTGAGGACCCATGTCAGGAATGTCGTGGTATGTCGTTCCGTCCCGCGGCCTGGGCTGGCTTGTTGACTGATGGCTGCCGAAAGACCGCCACCTCAAGTGTATGTTGACGGCATCTCCTTTTCTCTGGCCTCAAGGCAGCCTCCACACGCCATCACGTCTAGGTGCTGCAGGTGTCAGTTTCTGCACGAAGGCTGCGAGAGGTGCCACAAGGACCAGCCTCTGCTCACCACCTCCGTCTTTCATTCTCAGCCCTGTTACCATCTAGCCCCCTGGTCTACCCTTCTTTCCGAGCTGACTTCCCCAGGCGACGATAGCTATCCCAAATGCAAACAATGTGAACGGTTGGGCGAGAAGTGCCGGAGGGGAAAGGGCAAGCTCAAGTTCCGGGTCGGATCGAGCGCAAAGTACGATGCTGCCTTTGCCAAAGATCAAACATGGCTCGAGCAGACCAAAAACGGTAAGTGTGTGTAACCTGTGCACAGAGTTTTTGGTGTTCGAGACAAGAGCCGCGGAGGAGAACATGAGGTTCAAGTCCTCACCCATCCTTTATACTTCCCTCATGTACCACCGCGACCACAGCCCCCCTCCCAGCACGAGGTCTTCATCTCGTGTCACACCGCCGAGGGCTATGCTGGCAGCTGCTGTGTACCCTTCCACCCCGCTCATGCGCAAATCCCTACGGGCGGCTGGCCTATCAACTTGGATGCTGACGATGCTCTTTGGTAGCGAAATTTCAATTTGTCGATCAAGGACCCGAACTAGAGAACTACTATTCTCAGGACGATATCCTGATAAGTACGGCCAAATCAAACCGTGACGAGCAAAGACGGGAAGATGCCGCCCGTCTTCAGAAGCGGATAGAGTCTTCAGTCGAGACTGAGGTCTTTCCGACCACTCGCAGCCTACCACCTACAGAAGCTTCTACCCTTCTTTCTCCCCTCGACCTAGGCCACGAGGCTGTTCTGGTGCACTCCCCCATCAAACGAAGAAGGACAGCAGACGAGACCAGCACAGGGTTCGGGTCTAACTCGGAGCGAGCGTCCCATGCCGCTTACGACCCCATCCGTTCGCAGTACCGAATTTACGATTTTCCAAAGGTCTTTAATTCAGTCAGTCCGGACGGCTTCACATATATGCCGGAGCAAAGGCACGTTCCCAAAGTAGTCGAGGCGGAGTACCGGCGACTGGCAGATTCGGCCGCGGCGCGGATCCCGGCGGAATCGCTACTCTCTCCCACCATATGGAAAGAGGAATTCTACTGGCCGAACCAGTTTACAACCACGCAATGTGCTTGTTTGATGCGGTATTACATTGAAAACCTGGCGCCCTGGGTAGGTCCTCTACTTGGCAGAGCATGAGGCAGAGACTGACGGGGCGCAGTTTGACGTAGGAGACCCGGCTAGACACTTCACATTGGCAGTGCCCCAACATGCAAGGCGATGTCCTCCATTGCTCAATGCCATCTTTACTCTTGCCGCCAGACACCTCGCGTCGCTCCCGCATTTCAAGACCGCCGATGGGGTGATTGAGTATCAAAGCATTCGACTGCCCAAGTTGACCGAAGAGACTGCTGTGAAATACCACCAGGCGTGTATCGCGTACCTTATCAAACTGGCTACCGATCCCGAGCATGTCAGGGATGAGAACTTGTTAGCGGCTGCGGTCATTCTGCGCTACTACGAAGAGATCGATCCGTCTTTGACAGGGGGTGATATCAAGACACTGATCCACACCTTCCAGCTGTTTGTCAACGCCCAAGCCAACCCATATGCATATAGCATGGACGAGGCGAAACATACCGAGTACCTGAGACCAGGGTCGGCTGTCGGGACGTTCGACAACTGCCTCGCATACTTGAAAAGCTTTCAACATGCATCCTTCCGAGTGGCCCTACGGCAAGAAATCACGATCGCTTTTCTGAAACAACGGGCCGTCCGCCTCCCACTAGAGACCTGGAGCGTTCTGCAGGGGTTTACTAAAGCCGAGGACTTTGTCTGGTCGGATCGACACCTCTACCATTGTGCAAAGGTCTTGCAGTTTTGCTTTGGCGGTGATAATGGTAATGGTAAGACACAGATTGAACGATGGACCGAGCTTCGAGATTTCGAGACGCACTGGAACCAATCCAAACCCTTGTCATTCATGCCAATCCATTACCAGGACCCGGATCCCACCAAGGGAGAATGTCTACCTCACATCTGGTACATGGCGGAAGTTCACGTCACGGGGCTGCTGTCGCTGGACCTGGCTCGGATTTTGTTGACAGTATACAATCCCGACATTCCCAGGATTGGACCTGGAGTCGCGGCAGCGCAAAGGCGCATTGCGGACGAGGTGCACGATGTCGTGATACGACTTTGCGGCACGGCCGTTTCGCTCGGAGGTACAGCGGCAGCGACCCCTTCTTCACAACCGGCCATGGTGCAAGCGTACGTGGCCATTGTGGTCTGCGGAGAGTATTTCAAGGATCCCATTGAACAACGGGTTCTTCTGGGGATTTTGGACAGGTTGAAGAACGATCACGGGTGGCCGACGGCAAAGGCTGCTCTGCGACTGAAACATGAATGGGGCTGGACCTGAGGAGCCCTGATGGGAGAAGTACCGGATTTCGGTCCAGTTTTTGACGCACGCATTTGGCAGCACCTGAGCGTTTAGCGACATCTGTCACAGCGTCTGTACATGTGTACTAATGAGATATCACGGGACAGGATTGAGATAAGGGCGATGGAAAAGAAAAGGCAATGGGAATGGAATTGGGATTGCAAAAGGATGACAGAACTGGCCTCAGCAGCCCGGTACAGGAACACGCCAGGAATCTACATGCGACGGCTGCCAGTTACGGAGAAATGTTACATTATGCCCACGGCTTCCTCTGCTAGGCGTCCGGAACGGTGCCCCACATGCCTTTTTCCGGGGAAGCCGATGCCTATTAGCAGCTCGCAGTTATGCTTGTCGAGGCTTGTGGCGCCTTCACTGGGATGATTGGGTGACTCGCGGTCCTCGCTTGTTGGCTGATGCCGTCATCAGCAGGCATTGGGACTTCCCCTCCTGCTCGTTGGGCCCCCTCTATACCCCTCCCCTCGCTGTTTTGATCAGAGTCATTACTAATTGACAGTGAGAGGCCGGACGCAGACTCGCTGAGGGCGACCAGCGACCGGCTATGGCGCAATCTTTCTGATCATTGATTCACTGATTCATTGACCATTGGAGCCGCGTCCCCGTCTTCGCCGGTTCCTCATTTTCTTCTCACTTCACACTCGGGAACGAACCTCCCTGCCCTCATCCTGTCAATTTCCGTCTCGAGCTACAAGCCCGTAGCCGGCGAGCACCACACTACCCAACACCAGCATATACAGGGACCTCCTTGAGACGCGCCCACCATGGCCAACAACCTCTACATCGCCGAGACGCCCAAGGAAGTCTCCGAAGCCAAGGGCTTGCACCTCATCACGCAGAACACGCCAAACGGCCAGGCAACGCAGATCCTCCTGGAAGAACTGGCCGACAGCTACGGCACGCAATGGACCACCACGCTCATCAATATCATGACCAACGAGCAGAAGAAGGAGTGGTTCTTGCGCCTGAACCCCAACGGCCGCATCCCCGTGCTGGTCGACAACACGCAGTCTCCGCCCTTCTCCGTCATCGAGACGTCCGCCCAGCTGCTGTACTTGCTGAAGTTTTTCGACAAGGAGGACAAGTTTGGCTTCAAGGATGAGTTGGAGCGGAACGAGGCCCTGCAGTGGGTCTTCTTTTGGCACGGCGGCGGTGCCCCGTACCAAGGACAGGTCAACCACTTTACGCGAGCAGCGCCGGAGAAGATCCCATGTATGACTGTCCACATGCCTCACTTGTATGTGCCTGTACTGACGTGGCCCAGACGCCATCAACCGATACAAGAACGAAACCCTCCGCGTGTACGGCGTGCTCGAGATCCGCCTGTCGGGCATCTATGCAGACGGGCCGCGCGACTACCTCGCCGGCAAGGGCAAGGGGAAATACTCGATCGCTGATATCAAAACGTGGCCGTGGGTCAAGGGTTGGGAAAGGAGCGGATTCACCGCCGACGAAATGAAGCCGTTTCCGCATCTGATGAAGTGGGTTGACCGCATTGCGGCGAGGGAGCCCGTGCAAAGAGGCATTGGCGATAAATATGTGCAGAAGTAAGTGTGTGTCAGTCGGTCGATATTATGCTTGCCACCCGATAGCATCGCATCACTTCGGTGGTCATACACACGCGGGTGGTTAGACCCAAAGCAATGATATCCGCGATGGCATCACAACGGCGGTGGCAGTCTCTGTCAATCCCCAGCACGCAAGCCCATAACCGCGACTGCAGTCCTGTGTCACTTTTTCGAGAAAAAGCATGTACTGTGCGCATTATCATGTGGCCCGGATCTTCCAATCAATTTTGCCATTACGTTCGCCATGCCTCATACTATCATCAACCACGGCTAACATGGTCGTGCTCCCTCCTTCCTTGGGAGGGCACACGCTCGCTGCTCAGGTCGAAACTCTGATTCCCATTGACCGACACGGAGGCTGCAATCCTGTAGTACGAGCTCTGTGGAACGAGGGCTGCACGACGAATACTGTAGGCCGATCAGATTTCTATGGAACGACCCACGTACCGATACTATGTTCCCCCTCTCCACCTGCTTTGTTCTGCAGAACGACGAACTTTGATGTATTAGCTGTTTATCCATCTACCCGTCTACAGGATCCATATGTCCCAACCCATGCTTTTTAGTCTCACTCAATCCCGATACCTGACCATAACATCCTCCAACAGCCGCGTAATCTTCGCCTTCCTCTCCGTCGAACACCAACTGTCCTCGATCCCGTCACGCACAATCCGCTCCCACTCGACTTTGCGCAACCCAAACGCCTCCTGCACAGCACAGTAATTGTCGAGAACATACCCGCCAAAATAAGCGGGATCGTCACTGTTGATACTAAACTTGACACCCTCCTCAAGGTACGTCCGGACAGGCAAGTCCGCTACTCGGCTTACGCACCGCAACTCGACATTCGACAACGGACACATGGTGACCATGATCCCCCTCGCGACAAACTCGGCCATCACGCCTGCGTCCTCAGCAAGTTTGATCCCGTGGTCGACCCGTGTGACGTGCAGGTCGTGCAGCGCGCTAGCCATGTAGGTGACGTCGGCCTCCTCGCCCGCGTGGGCCGTGCGGTTGAACCCGCGCGCCTCGGCATCGTTGAAAATCTCGCGATACTTGGACGGCGGGTTGCCCAGCTCGGTGCTGCTGAGGCCCAGGCCCACCACGACACTCCCGAGTTCCAAGTCGGGGATCGCCGCTCTGTACATCCGCAGCCCGTCCTCGACGGGTAAATGGCGGAGCACGCACACGATCAGCGCGCACGAGATGCCCAGCTCCGACCGCGCCCGGTCCAGGGCCCTGCTGAACCCGGCCACCACGGTGTCGTAGTGGACGCCCCGCGACGTGTGGGCTTGCGGGTCGAAGAAGAGTTCCGCGTGGACGAGCCCCTCGGAGTGGGCGCGCGTAAAGTATGCGTTTGCTAACGCTTCAAAGTCGTCCGCAGTGCGCAGCACGGACATGCCGATGAAGTAGTAGTGCAGGAAGTCGTCGAGGGAGGTGAAGTTACGGTAGCGCGCCAGGAGGGCCGCGGGGCTCGCGAATGCGGCGTCGTCGCGGGGGAGGGGGATGTTGTTGCGGGCGGCGAGGGAGAAGAGGAGGGAGGGTTCGAGGGAGCCTGGACCGAACATGGAGTAAGTATGGTGATTAGGTATGTACGACAGTGAGTAATTAAGTCAATGAGTAGGTTCGAGGAACGAGGAGGGCCCGTAGTGCTTCCTTCCCGTACTTATCGCCTCGGCCTCTGCTCGCTTCGCGTGATGTGTGGGGGGCGGAGAGTATAGAGTAGGCACTCCGTGTGTAGGACAGTGAAGTGATCAAACAGGTGAAATTCAAGAGAAAGACGGTAGGCGTAGTGATTCCTTCTCTTATCGTCTGACCTCGTGTCGTCTCGCCTCGTAATGATGCTGCGTGGGAGAGCACACCATACCTATCCTCCACTCACCCACTCACCCACTCGTTCATACACTCTCCCTCCCCTCGTCGATACGCCAAACAAGAAAACGAACGGACGGACTCGCACTTCGATTCGATTCGACTCACCTTCCAAATGCATATGGTGTTCACATTTCGGGAGAGCCTTCAGAAACTCGTGCATCTGCCCTTGACACATCTTGGGACGGACGGCGTTCGGAAGGGCTGACTTGCGTTGAGTTGAGTCGAGTTAAGTTGAGTCAAGTCGGGTGGTTGAAGTCGACTTGAACGTACAATAGCACTCCTCTCTCCTATCTCCTGCTTGATTGATTTGAGAATGGTAGTCCCGCCCCAGTGGTAGAACTCCAAGGTAGATTTAAGAACACAGATTCAAGCTCATGCCCAGATCCGACGGCCTCTAATCGTGTCGTGGCGGGTCGTGTCGTGTTATATCGCGTCGTGTCCTGTTGTACAGGGGTTTGACCAAGTGGGTGCCCTGGTGCGTTGGTGCGTTGGTGAAAGGCTCAGTCGGTCTGCTGCCACACAAGCTAGTAATTGTTTGAACTCCCTCGTCCTTTCTCAAGGCTGTCAGAGCAGAGCAGACGCCGAGCCTCGACCCCGATGACCTCAGGAAGAGATATCGCCTCCACGTGTCACTGGGTGGAAAAAAAATCTATCTCCACGCCCGTGCAGTGCAGTCGGCAACCTCCGAATTGTCTGAGTAAGTAAGTAAGAGGACGTCCCGCCACTACGTTCTGGAATCCGCGATGACGGGTGTCACCTACGTACCATCTGCCCCCCGGTCGTCAGATACGGGAGAATATGCTTACATTGGCGCATGAACCGACTGTGAGAAAGACATGTGGAATGGCCTGCTGTGCGCAATGACGTCGGCGATAACGAGTGTGGATGAACGCGATTGCATGCTGAGTGACTCGGCGGAGCTTCGCAGAAGACTCTACCTGGCTATCATCGAAGGTCCTACCATGAGAACGCCACGACGAAGATATCACGGTTACTATCTACAGCGCGTAAGCATTCTCGGGGTAAGAATAATTCTGTACAGCTCGAGTGTCGCTACGTGTGGTATCCACAGTTTCGCCCGTCTGTCATCCCTCAACAACATCGCTCATTTCCAGACTGTTGCGCGCATACTCTTTGCCCAGTCCGACACCCTTCAATCTGGCATCAATCACAGCCCCGATACAGCGTCCCATCCCTTCAAGATCCCCCATGATCCCAACATGCCCGCGGTCGCTTTCCACTCGGCCTCCTTTTACGCACAGATATCCGTCTGGCAGCTGTGCCGCACTTGCGAGTACCACCCCGTCTCCCGCTGCAAAAGCTAGATCGTCAAATGCATCCGTGTATTTGATCGCTTTTCTGTTGGCCACCCGCACTCCGTACACGGTTGGGACGGTCTTGCCGAAGATGAACGCATGCGGTGGGTAGAGATTGCTCGCCTGATGTCTCGGATTGATTCTCAGCTGCTGCTTGAAGACTGAAACCTCGGCCAGCGTACGGTCAAGATAATCCATTGCAACGTCTTTCGGAATTGTCACGGCAGTCGCTACGCTGGGTCGCTGGTGTGACTGCTTCATGGACGGTCCAACCATGCCCTCCGCATTGCCCTCGAGATCTTGGTCGACCTCCAACACCTTGTCGTTCATCCGGTGAACAGTCCCCTCCAAGGGTTCTCCGGCCTCTGTATGCTGCGATGGTTGTCCTTTGGAAGGCCCACCTCCGAGCCAAGGACTACGCTTAGCAGTTTCGGCAATGCTATCGGAGACATGGTCCATAATGCTCTTCCTACCCTCGTCTTTTTCTTTGAGTCTATGACCTAATGGTGGGTTAACGCAAGGAGAGAGTCGGTACTCGTCCCAGGTATGTGGGTCGAAAAAGTCCAGATCGAACCTTTTGTTAGTATGCTTTTCAATGAAGCAGCGGCCATCTTCTGGCAGCAGGGCAAAACTGGTCCGAATGGTGAAGTTGACTTGTGCAGTGAGTACCCTGGAACTCAAAAGGACATCGTCGCCGTTCCTTAGGGGTCCTAGGATATTCACACAGTGTTGCGGAGTACCAGCAAAGACCACACCGGCAAAGAGGTCGGGACGCTGATTCACCGCGTGCCGCGTAATCAACCCACCAAGGCTATGTGCAATAACAATTGCTCCTCGCATCCTACGTGGCGTCTCAGGATGGTTGGACTCGAGCGATTCCAAGAACTTGATCAATTTCTCACTAAGCAAGTCAGGACTCAACCGCCAATCATAGCCCCAGTTATGGACTCTGAGCTTGTTGTCGCGAGCATTCGGGCATTTTCTCATATGCTTGAGGAGCCTCCTGCAGACATCAATTGGCCCGATATGAGAAAGAATGCCGTCTGGGATGACTGTCTGCTCCATCCGCTCTTCGTCCTCCCGCGTGAGGCCCACCTCAAGATCCACTTTGCGCAGGTTGAGGCCGACCTTGATGGGCACCCAGAGTTGTCGATGAGGGGGTTTGGCCGACCTCAAGATTGATCCCCTGTAGCCACCAAGTATGACTATATCGCCCTCGGCCTTGGCCAATGCCTGCGACAGCACAGGGTGAGCACGTTGCTGGGGCGTCTCCACTTGGATGTTCTTGGCTGCGTTCCGCATCGTCTTCATCGAAGGGTATTGACGGCCCGGAGCTCGCCCTGACCCAGTGGCAACATCATCAGTGTCGCGGGACGCCTCGCTACTCCCCCGCTCTCGTGATGCCCGCCGTTTCGCATTAGGTCGAATTGCGGGTAGCCGCGGCAACTTTATTGTCGAGTTTTGAAAGCTGTCTGCTATGGCTTTAATCCTGGAGTTGGCCATGTCGGTGACATGGGCAAAGGCACTAATATCATCGAAAGCGGATGCCCCAGAGACTCTCCTTCTTATGAAGAGCGAGCTCTCCGAATTGGACCGCACGCGACTGGCGTTCGAGGCCGGACTGGTTGGTGAAAGGAGAGACTCCACGTTGCCATCGACCTGACTTCGGGTTATAGTAGTTTCATCTTGAAGTGCTGATTGTGCTGGTCGCACGCTGCCAGCAGAACCGTATCTTCCGCGTGTTTGAAATGGTTCCCGGATAGGGAACCGAGAAGTCCTCGTCATTGGAGTGTTTTCACCGCTAGTTGGAGTTTGCTGGCCGGAGTCCTTACCGTCCAGAAAAGATAGCGAACTTGAACTCTTGTTGAAGTTTGCGGAAGGCAGTTCTGGCAGTAGCTTTCGGAAATTGGCTAGTGGGCCTGATAGACTTCGCCGCCGTTCACTGACGACTCCGCCAAGGAGGCTTTTGGTAATGGATCGCCGTGAAGGACGCGATGTGTCGTGACTATCTCTGCTACTATTAACATGTGAGACATCGTTGTGGGAGCGTCGAGGATGCTGACGAACGTGGTCTCGCATAGGTGGGGATGGCGGTCTTCGTGTGGGCGGTGGTGGGGACGGGAATACATGAGGCTGAAGTTCATCTGCATCTCCTCCCTGGATCTGTGAAGGGTGCGTCGCTTCATAGGGAATGTCGGACTGATGGCCATTTTCGCCATGGTTCCGTTCTTGCCGATAGGAGGATGGCGCCTCCCTTGACCATGACCTCCTATCCACCGCGCCTGGGGATATGGAACTCTTGGAACGGCTTTGGAAGATTGCTGGTGGCCTGTAACTGCCATCCGGTGTACCGATTTGCGTATCGTTTGCTCCGTCGGTCTCACTACCTTGTTCGGGACCCTCACCCAGCTCAAGCGTTCTTCGGAAGTACTCGACCGGCAAGCCTAGGGCTCTAGCCTTCTGGGATGCTGGTGTATCTGGCGATCTCATCTGCGTCTGGACGCGACTCATACTAACACCAATCAGTTCGTCGCTGTAGAGATCTTCCGTTCGGAGACGCAGCGCTTGGCCATGGTTGCCCGAGAGGGTACCAATATCGACCAAGGCGCCACAGCCATCGGTCACGGGGAAATAGCCCTCAGCCAGACCGTGAGCGGAAGTGAGGTCGGCTACACCAGGAGCACTGGCTATACCCATAATCGGACGGCGAATGCATGAAGCATGTGAGATGATCGCGGGTTGGGCAAGCGGAGGTTACGACAATTGTCGAAGTATAGTCAGTCTGTCGAAGGAAGGAGCCCGCTCGGGATAATAATGCTGATGGGCAGGTAAAGGGCGGTTCCTGAGCTGAGATACGGTGCTTGTTATGAGTGGAGACGGTCGAAGCGATGCTCTGGGTCCAAGGTCGAATCTGACTGCTGTGGTACTCGCGGCCGTTCGGGAGACTGGATCTGGACACAGTACGAGTACTCCGTAGGTCTGGTGAGACGAGGAAAGCCGATGCCGTAAGCGAATGACCAGCCCAATTGGATGGCGGAATAAGATCTGATGGACGGTGACTAATATTCTTGGGTAGCAGGATGTGTCAGGTTCCAGCCCTGAGAACGAGCGTCGGGATACGATCCCTTGCTGGATGAAGGAAAGCAAAAAAGCACGATAAAGATGGACTTGCGTGGTAGGAGGAAGGGACGGAGAGGACAAGAGAGCGAACAGACACGCGAGTGAGTCGTCATGAAGCAGCGCGGGAAAGAGCGGATCAAAGGTGCTGTGTGGTTAGAAGGAAGCTGGTCTCGGAGGTCATCGCTCCGTAACCATCGTCGACAGCTATGACTTGAACTAAAGAATGGCATGAGAGCTGGGCGGCAGCAAGCACGTCGAGGCTTCGATAGCATTGCTACTCATATCTCCTCTCACCTGCATCTGACTTCGCCGTTAATGACTTGTAATTGAGTTGGCCCCCGAGCTGACACGCTCGTGCACGCTAAAGCTTGGATCGCCTAAGAAAGTGGCCGGTCAGTTCTGGGCATCGTCGAGCGCATTGATGACCTCGAACGTAGCTAGGTGGCATCCCCTAAGTTTTGTTGGTGGTGGCCCGCCCCTAACGTCTACTGTAACCAGAAGACCTTGTGCCGCGATACAACTTTTCCTGACTCCCCTTCCAGTCTCTCTTGTGTCGCAGAGGAACTCCTGTCTTCCAATGAAGCCAGCATATATGATCTGTTGGCCGCAGCTTTTTCGAAGCGAGACGACATGACGTACGCTACCCAACCAGCCTCCTACAGCACGGTACATCGCCGATAACCACCGGATCGAATTGGTCGAGCACAGGTCAGCGAATTGACAGATGATGAGATCCGGTTGACAGGTTCAGGCCGGGGGCATTACTCGCATTGACACGACAATCACTACCGCGATGAGCCTTGGATAGGCTGCACTCGCAAACAAGCACAGAACCTTTCTGACTGTCCAGATACGGCGGTATTACCTGCACTTGCTGCACACTCAGAACAGGCTCGGGCTGACTCGAACGTGGACAATCAAACCAGGTCTTGATCTTGCGGTTGATGGTGGCTGAGCCGTTCGGCTTGCAATGACGCTGTTCAACGGGGATCGCTGCGGATACAACCCGATCGTCATGTAGGTCGCACTGATTGCTCTTTACCCTGCTCTCACCCCGTTGCGGCATTATCAGAGTCCGCGTGTCTCTTCTCGAGTCACAGTATCTTTACAAGTAATCCCCTGGAACGCAACACAACTACAATACTGCCAGGTGCATCTGGAGGGCTCCCATCCTTCACACTCTGCCAAGTACCTTTCTCAGTCACCAACATCAGCAACGGTATAAGCTCAACGGACGAAGCTCGCACCGCCATACACACTCTGGGTACGACGAAGAAGATAGCACAAGCCAAACAGAATCATCCACAATGTGACAACCAAATCCGTAGGTAACTTCTGAATGGGTAGGAACGAGCAATTCTCGTCCCAGTAACATCCCGTTTGTTGTTCACAGTCACAGAATATATCACCTATGTTCAATGGCATCCGCGTTCTACTCATCCGGACGATCTCACCATCACTGACCAGCTGCAGCCAGCTCAAACAGACCCAGTATGCTAGCATATAGTTCAAAGATGAATCCTCGTCTGCAAATGGATCTCGTTTCCCACCACCCTGTCTCCATATGGCTGATCAACAGCTCGGTCCCTCCAAGAAAGAAAAAGAATTTCCCGAGTTGAGACTGCGCTTCTGGGGCGGTAAAAACAGTGTGATGGGTGGCCTGCTAGCTGAGGCTTTCATGTCGCCGAGAAGATATCACAACCTAGTAGCAGACCACAAGAAAGCACGAGACGCCAGGAAGGCTGCGACAGCTGCTGTTGTGGCTACAACATCTATGAAAGCCGACGAGGCTGTTGGCGAAGAGCTTTCGAAGGCTCCAACCTCCGCTGATGAGAAGGCGGAAGGAACCCCAAATCTTGAGAAGGCTGGCCGAGGTGAGGGATCAGTGGCGACGCAGCAACCTCAGCTAACGGGACGGTAGAATGCAATCCAGAAGCAAAGGGAGCCGAGGCAGCTGAGCACAGGGATCTGGAACCCAACGATCAGGCACAGAAACCAACCAGGCCTGGTCCGCCAGAAGCTGGACCTGCCAACGCCGCGGGCAGGAAACCCAGCTCCTCATCGCATCACAGCATCGAGCAGGGTTCAGCACATGATAGCAAGCAACGTGCCGCGGAAGACCCTCAAGTCTCTCCCGGGCTACGAGGCGGAGGAGGTCCACGTCACCGTAACACATCGACTATAACAGCGGATGGCAGTGCGAGAACAACCCAACCCAGATCGTTAGGTATCCCGAAACCTCCCAGTACTCACGGTAACAATGGTGCGCAACCACACCAGCAGCCACCGTCGTTGCAACGTCCACCTCAACCAGTCCCACGGCCTCCCCAGAGCAGTAGTTCTCGTCCTGCGTTGAGCAGACCAAGCGCCCCGCCCACGATCCCGCAGCTCCATGCTTTGCCAGCGCATACCATTCGACCAGAATCGGCCATTTCTCAACAGGTCTCGGCCGACCCTGCAATCCCAGGTCACGACCGGGCCACTCCCCTCGGTCAACACTGGCAGAACACGCGCGGGACAGACGATGTGTCTGCAGAAAAGGCCCCCAGTGCCAGGATCTCGGAAGTGCCAGCTCGGCAAATGATTGTCACGTGGATTGAGGGCCAGCCCCAACATCAACAGACGTCTCAGAACCCAATCCCTCGGCTCGATGTCGCGAAAGGAAGCTGTCCCCAGTGCGGAGCTCGATGGCCTCGCCAGCCGGACTCCCCAAATAGACCTGTATCGCAACAGCCGGCGCCGTCACAGAGTCAGTCCGCTTCCAAGAGTCATGCTACATCTGCTCGCCAGAGTCATGCTCCATCTGCTCTCAAGCGTCGTGACTCCCCGCAAACCCAGCCTCCAGGTCAGAGCAAGTGTCGTTGTCCACCCAGCCAGAAGCAAAATCAGAAACAGGAGCAGAATCAGGGCCCGAGCCACCAGGGTGAGAAGAGCCAAAAGCAGGAGCAGCATCGCATTCCGCACCAGCAATCTCGAACCCACGTCCGCCAGGGTTCGAAAGCTCAAACTCAGCAGACCTCTACAAGTATGGCTCAGCCGCCGAAACAGGCCTCGACCGACCACCGCCAGGCCATAATAGCGACACAAACATCGCAGCAGAATCGACCTCCTGCAACTTCTCAAAGCCAGCAGGGTTCTGAAACCCAAAAGCCGAGCCGAAAAGGGAGCACTCCGCGCAAGAAGACCCTAAGCACGATCACTCATCCTGGTTCTCACTCTGCTACTGCCGTCGCCTCGGCCTCACTCCCTTACATCAAGCTATCGAACGACGCGAAATCGCAGAAACAAACCATCTCCCCCGCGCCCCAGCTAAGTCAACCCTTGCCTCCGCCTCCTCCTCCACCACCACAGGCACAACCACAACCCCAACAGGCACCTCACTCTCGCCCTACCTCTCTATCTCCAACTCAACGCCTCCGCCGTGCCGCGGACCACACCCCAGAAGGATGCTACCTGACGGTCGTACCACCGCACAGCGCCCCTGGCCGTGGCCCGGGCCCGGCCTCCACGCCACGGCTCCCTCCGTTCACGCTCGATGCCAACTTAGCAGACATCGCGAGCCACCACGTCAGGTTCGGTAATCTGCGCGGCGGCGGGTACGCGACGCCATCCCCGTCCCCCCCCCTCTTTTCCCGTCCACATGTCTAGACGTGGACGTGTGCTTTGATGTGGCGTGCCACGCCGGCCACGGGAACGTCCATAACGAGGCGGCGACGGCGGCGAGAGCGACGACATCTTGGCAATGGATGCGATGCCGAGACAGAAGCACACTGGCACGGTGGGGAGAGATGTCTGCGAGATGATGGGTCCTGTTCTTGTTCCTGATTGTTCTTGTTGATCCTTGGTGGGGATCCTAGCCGAAGAAACCTACCCACATAATCTGAGGAGCGAGCGTCATGGTACTGGTACTGACGTACCATGTAAGTCGGCCGAGGAGGGAATGGAGGCTGGGAGGATGGAAGCGAATGAGACTGAAATGCAATGAGTGCTGAGTGCTGAGTGCTGAGATAGAGCAAGGTGCTCGTGCTGGTCCCGTTCGCCCCACTCGTGCTCGTGCTGTTGCTCGAGCTCTGCACATAACAACAAAAAGTAAGTGACAGACAGGCACTCGCCGTGCTCGAGCTCTTCACGTACAACAAAAATCTAGATGGAAACACTAGCACGGTCTGTGACCAGACATACTGTACCGGGAAGATACGATCTAATCTGATGTGCTCCAACCTGATCTGATCTGCCGAATCTACTCTCTACTCGAATCGACATCTCAGATCCAAGATTCTATGTTCCTCTTACAGTAGCTGCGACCGACATGTACTATCGGCACGTTGAATCAGTCTATTCGTGTATGAATCAGGTATATGTGTAAAAGTGTGGGCTGAGATCCCTGGTCGGAGGCCCATCCAAGGAATGATGAACAATATAAGCTGTAAGAGAATGAGGGAGTGGTAGATACAGGCCATACGGAGTACAAGGAATATGAAACAACGTGATGTGATGTGCAAGAAAATGAGGGATAGAATTCTACAGACGGCGTCTAACTCGCCTCGATTCCAGGATTAGTGGTTCTCGTCTGCGATGGTCATGGGGAAAGGTGCTTGAAACCGAGATCGGGTTCATGGCTTCAAGAACAGACTGTACCCTTGGTCTCAGGACATGTCATGAAAGTTTGATGAGCGGTCGTCGAGCGAGGGCTGGGCAGGATACATGACGGGAGACAGTTCCATGACTGCGAGTCACGGGAACGTCCACAGTAGACTCTTTTGTCTACTCTCGTGTCCTTCCACTCTTCTGCACTGAAAGGGGTAAGAGGATAGTTGCGATATCTGCCAGCTATGTCATACCGCTATGTAATTAGGCCACGGCACCGCCATCTAGCCGCGGGCCCTAAAGTCTTGATGCTAGGTACAGCGAGGACATTTCTCCGTTGTATTCGTCCGACCTCGGCTCGCCCACTCTTCTCGTTGCACATGACCTCGCCCGTTGGGGTCGGCGACATGTGAAAGACAGAGAGTAGCGCTGGACAAATACTTTTCATTTGCCTGTTGGGGTTCACTCCGGCGCCCCTTCGTCGGTCCACCGATGGGATCAACGTCGGTTCTGTTGAGGAGAGATCCCATGAACCTGCCCTTGTCTGCCCCGGCACCATCTTGACCCCGTATGCCTTCATCCTTTGCTGTCCAAACCCAAATATGTGATCATTAACGTCGTGGTTCGTTCAAGGTGTTCCACATGTATGTGGCAGCAGGCGATAGGCTCAACCCACATCCGTGACGGCCTCGTCGGCCATTACATCGTGTCATCAGGCAAAGAGATGCGCATTCGCTTCGACCTCTGTTATTGCTCCACTCTCGGGCGTTTCGTGCTGGGAACCCCCATGCCCTGAGCGGCACGCTCTTCACGTATTCGAATGGCTTCCGTGCCGTCGTCAACCAACGTCTCCTTGAACCAGGGATGTTTGAGTGCTTCCTTGGCAGTGATTCTGTTCTTCGGATCATAGACGAAGATCTTCCGTAAAAGGTCGAGTAACTGCCTGTTGAACGGCGTATTGGCTGGAATGAATTCCTGTA
This sequence comes from Cladophialophora yegresii CBS 114405, assembly GCF_000585515.1. Lineage (NCBI taxonomy): Eukaryota > Fungi > Ascomycota > Eurotiomycetes > Chaetothyriales > Herpotrichiellaceae > Cladophialophora > Cladophialophora yegresii. Next base: position 854,250 of record NW_006913046.1, read on the forward strand.
ACGAGATCGTGTCAGCATGGCACTATATCGAAAGTAAGTCCACAAGCTAAGACGTACGTGAAGATGCTTCATTGCCTTGACGTATTTCCTGGATGCCTTGGACGTTTCCTGGTTGGGATATTCCAGTTTGCCTCGGTTGAAGAATTTTGCAGCAGAGTTGGCGTTGGCACCGCGACCTCCCGAACACACTTGCTTGACAAGCTTGGCGTCGATTTTGCTACTGCAGACCGCCTCCATCATTGCGAGGTGCTCAAGGTTGTCGTGAGTCTGGAACAGTGCATCACCTGTGAAGAACTCGACTAGTATGCATCCAATGCTCCAAATGTCACAGGGGAAACTCCACCCAAGCTGTAGGATGATCTCAGGCGCTCGGTAATGTCTTGTTGAGACGACTGAGGAATGGTATTCGTCGTCGAAAGTGGCTGACCCGAAATCTATCAGGCGGATCTCACTGTCCAAAAGCACCCTTCGTTGCCGAGCTGTCCGTGACGTGGTATGAGAGGATGACGGTATTGTACGGTTGTAGGTGAACGTCTGGTAAGTATTGTGGACGAGAAGGATATTTTCCGGCTTGAGATCGGTATGGATAAGGTTCAGATCATGGAGAACTACGCAGTGTTAGCAGCAAGTTCGCGCAATATTGGCGGGCAGCTTACAGGCGACGCTGGTGAACAGCTGTCGGGCAAAGTTCTGAATCTGGGAGCTGGGAAACGGCACAAAGCCGTTCCCTTTGAGAAAATCAAAGACACTTTGTCCGAGCAGGTCTGTCACTATGCAGATGTGGTTTCGGAAGTCGAAAGAGTCCCGCAGGTGGATGCACTTGTTCCGGTTGTTCTTGTCGTTGAGCGCAAGCGTAGACAGGACGCGCAGCTCAATCCGAGAGGCATCGCGATACTTTTGCACTGATCGAATGATCTTGACGGCACATTTGGATTTCTTTTTGGAATCGTATGCTTCGACGACTTTACCGAAGGTGCCTTGTCCAAGGAGTTTGACGATTTCATCTGTTCAATATGTCAGCACAGCGTCCCAGTGGTGACGTCCCTCAAACTTACATCGCTCTGCTAGTTTTGTGCCAGGCGTCACAATGTAGTGCCCGTCCTCGTCGTCTACTTTTAAATTCTTGTGCTTCTCTGCATCTCGCATCACCGGGACGTGGACATCGGCAGCCTTTTTCAGAGGTTTTGGTGGCGGGACATAGTCGAGGAACGCATCTGGCACAGACTCTTGCTGTTTTCGCTTCGCTTGTGCTCGCGTCTCTTTCTGCGGCTGCGCTCTCTTTCGCTTTTGTCCCACCCTGACATCTTCATAACTGTTGCTGGCCGTGTTGCTACCATACGACTCGAGGGATGTTGGAGCCGTCACTGTCTGAAGGGAAGTGGTCCGATCACCCGAGTGGTATGAGGCCGACGATGACGCAAACTTTGCCGGGTGTGTTGAGTACGTCGGACTATCAGTGTACTCGACGTTGTAACCTTGATCGACTTTTCGTTTCCGACCAGTATTTGTTTGATAGCCGTTCGTATCGTGTCCTTGTGGCCGGGTCGTCAGTGTATCAGGCTCTGGACTGTCGTCATCAATCACGATGATTTCTTTGGGAACTCCGTTTTTATAGAACTCATTCCAGTCCGGCTGTCTTCTCAGAGGGTCAGGAAAGACTGAAGTCGATTGAGAGGGAGCCATAGTGGAGATGTGAGACGGCCCTCTGTACGATATCGCAGGTGACTGTTGGGGTTGTGGGTACTGGGAGGTGCTGGCGTAACTCTGATAAGAAGTGTTCAGGCGTGGAGGCGGAGGTACAATGTTGGTAGCGGGGTAGGTGCGGGTTGTTGGCGAGTATGGGTTTATGTGAGCATAACCATATTGACCGTGGTGGGCAGGCAAGAGGGTGGTCGCTATCGAAGGTGTAGACATGGTGTTTCAGGCGGGTTGGTCTGCCAGTGGCTCGACAACACGGATGTTGTCGAGTGCAGGGTACGGCATATGAGGCACACACGAGTGTGAATCCGTAAGATCGGAGTCACGGCTCGAGTCTATACGGGGTGGGGGATTTTGGGAGCGGACGAAGGATCAGAGTCGTGGAAAAGGACGAGCAGGGTGAGATGGTCGTCGTCGAGGCGGAGTTCGTGGTTCGGGTAAAAACGTGGAGACGCACAACCTCAGGCGGGAAACGCCTATTGCTGCACTTCCACGCTCATATCTGCGAGTCTAGCAGGATCGTAGGGTGACAGAAAGTACAACGAATGCCGGTGTCTGGGAAAGAATAGTTTTGGTGCCGGTCAAGTCAAGGCAGGTTCAGTGGGAGAAGGTCGACGATGATGTAGATTGAGGTGTGAAGTGAGGTTTGCACTGTCTCTGCCATTAACCCAGCACGTCGTAGCGCAACTCCAACTTGAACCCTGGACGCTTCCGTGGCTTCTCAATTTGGGCGTCGGGCGGCGGATTGGGGACCGCGTCGTAGCCGGCCGAATCATCACAGTTAAACACCCATGACACCATCTTGAGCCTGCGTCAATCGACTGTTCGCCTGTTTTCGACACTCTTCACCTCGACCCCGATGCCTGCTGCGGCGCATACACAGTGCTTGACTACCAACTACCAACCATTATCCACGACTGTGTGGTGCTGTCACGGTCTGCTCAGTTAGCCGCTGCCCCGGCTTTGTGAGCGACTGCCCCAGTTTTTGTGCGCGCATCCTTGGTCGTCGCCTATGAGGCCCTCCGAGTCCTCGGGCTGCGGCAAATGCAGTAGGCGTCCGAAGGGTTGATACCTCTGCCGATCTGCCCTGGCGCTTCTCGTCGCACCACAGCTTGCGCGGGAGGACGCACCAGACTCTGGTTTAGCGTCGCCCTTACATTGACTCTTGTGTATTTATTTGAATGATGGACTATTTTTCTTCCACATGCCTATCCTACTGAAACGTCGTTGGGGATAATAAGATCCTGCAGCGGATGACAAGGTTCCGCCACCGGAGCACCAATTCTAGCTGGCAAAGGCGAAGATCCTCCGATACCGTGGCACAGGCGATCACGACAATGCGACAAGACCCGAATGGCCGATTCGTTCTGCAGTAACGTATTTGAGCAACCCTCCCACCAACAGGGAGCCGAAGAGCAAGAGGCCATGGTGATACGAATGAAACTCCGTGCACAAGCCCAGGCTACCTCTGACATTGTCACCTCAGCCTGGCATGTATCAAAGACGGCTCGTTGGCAATAGATGAGGCACGTATGTGATCCTTGATCCCCATGCAGCCATCATTTCATTCTGTGTGCTGCTCGTCCTCCACATCTCGCACTGAAATGTCTTTTTAAAGGCAATTATCTTACAGTAAGCCATGCCTATCGCCCCAGGAGGGGCCGCCACGGCATAAGAACTCGCTCTCTTCCTATGCAAACTGATGCAAAGAATCTAGAAATGCACATGTCAAGAATCACTCTTCTCCGGCAAGTTGACTCCTTTGAGGTATGAGCGCGAGGCCCGCCCGTCACTCTCCAAGACAAGCAACACGTCTCGAGCCTGGATTCTGGCGTCCTTGTCCTCATCCCAGTGGCCAAACTGGTTGTCCTTTGGCGGTGCTCGAGTTCGTTCAGGAGCGGGGGTGCCGGCTGTCGACGTTGGACCTGATACCGGCGGTCTGCCAGGAGTTGCCGCTGGGCTGGCTCCTGCTTTGCCTGCATTCATCCAGTCAAAGGTCCTGCCTGCCTTTTTACGGTTACCCAAGATGCCTGCTACAGCCATCCGTGCGGCTTCATTCGCCGACTTGTGTTGCTGCTGTTCGGTAAATTTGGTCTCAGCCAGCTTCCTCTCTTTCTTGGTGGTTTTCTTTTCAGCTTCGAGAGCAGCGCTGGCGGCATCCAGAGTGCTATCACCGGCAGGCGTAGCTGAAGCTTCATCCTTCGCGGCGGTCCTCCGTTTGCTTCTCTTCTGGCGACGCATCTCCTCGGCAGTTTTCTCCCCGTATGACACCTTGTCGAACGTGGAAATCAACCTTTCAGGCACTTGCGCCGGGTCGTTTGAGAAAGATGGCTGGCTGTTAGCTTGCGAATGCGTGCCTGACCTAGTCAGCAGTGATAATAATTCAACGCAAAAGAAGAACACTCACGCTTCAAGCTGGAGCTGCCTGCCGGACTTGGTGCGGCTTCTAAAAGGTCGACCCCAAGCTTGGGTGGCGCTGCTATATCCTGCCATTCGTCTGGTATTTTGCCTTTCGAATGCTGCCGCCGTTCCTTGGCGAGTCTTGAAGAAGCACTGAGAAGACCGGTTATCCGGGACTGGGCGGCCAAATTGATAACTTTCATGATGTCTGATAGCCGCTCGCCTTTTCCTTGAGTATCAAGAATCGCTTGACCCTTGTCGATGACACGAGAAGCGCCTTCGAGGCCATTGACTCGCACTGTGGGCGGAGGCATATGCTTCTGGGTGTTTACTAGCACTCCAGACTGCGGATCGACCAGATGTTCGGTGATGCTGATGTTCCGTATCCTCTCATTAAGCGCTCCTCCCAGCAAAAACATGTCCCATAAGGGATGTTGACTGTGTCTCGATTCCTCCCAGTCGGCACGCTCTTCAAGCCTCTGCTTCATTTCCTCCTCGGACGGCCGAGGCTCCTGGCTTGCATTCAACCCATCTGTTTGTCCCGGTGGTGGAGCTCCTATACCTCCACTTGAACCTGGTAGCGTCAACGAGTTGTTGTTGAATTGAAAAGAGCCTTTTGCCGTCTGCGAAGTTGAGCTCCCCCCAAAATAGTCATTCTGAACCAGCAACCTAGACTCCTCCTCGATGTTGATTCCAGTGCCCGCCAAAATATCTTCATGACTTCGATCCTCTTTATCCGGCGGCCGCTGTGGAGGCGGCATCAAAGTAGCTGGACGCGCAGTGGGAGCAGGAGCACTATTCACGGGGGTATTGCTGGCTGGAATGCCTGATAAGCCTGTCGGCGTGCCTGGAAAGCTCTGGGCGGCTGACGGGGACTGGATATCTGGTGAGAGTCGGGGTCTTTTCGCCGCGGGCGGTTGGAAATACTGCTGGGGAGAGAAAGCTTGCGGTGAAGATGAGGCGTAATTCATGCCCACGGGAGGGGACTGAGGCCCAAGCGGGCTGGGTCTGCCATTTGGGGCGGAGAAGTCGCGCGGGAATGAAGTCTGCGTCTGGGGAAGAGGAGGGCGCGACGGCGCTGGGGGCGAGTGAGCCATGGTGGATGAGAGAGTCCAAGGTTTTGCGTCAATTCCACCGTGGTGCTTGTCTCTGACTCTGAACCTGCCTCTGGATTCCGAGTGAGCGTGGTGTCACGCTCGACCCCCTTCTTGTCCCTAGCATGCCTGTGTAGGTTCTGACGACATCGAGGAGTCGCGTGTACTTGCTGGAGCAGGTGTAAGGATTAAACCGCAGTGTAAAATAGTGAGTTGAGTGATGCGATGAATGTCGAAAGTGCAAACCGCGGAAAAGATGCCTGCACCATATCGTCAATAGCCGCAGTCACGTGCCACCATCTGCGCATTCATCCTGTGTACTTTGTATTTCCGGTCACTTCACCTCGACTTCCATTTCTCCTTCACTTTGACCCTTGCCCCCATTCATGTCAATCACTCGACATTTGATGTGTGAATGACACCTCATCCGCCTCGCCCTCTTCACTGCTTCCACGGTTTTGTTGCGCTCCAAATAAATCAAGGATAGAACGATCTCCGGGGATGATTCGCCCTTAGATGAATCTTCACGGCAGGGGCGTGCCATGTCATTTTGTCTGCTCACGCACCTTCTACGAAATACCCTTGCACTGGATCAGTGCTTGCCTGAAATTCTCTATCGATCGCGCCTAACATAGCACTGCCACCACTTGGATCATGGCTACGAAAAGAAAGCTCGGAGCGATTATTGATGCTCAAGATGACGACCCCGTTGATCCATCAGACGAGCTTGTCTTCACGGGATTGGGAGGATGTCAAGAAGTTGGACGATCGTGTCATATTCTACAATACAAGGGCAAGACCGTCATGGTAAGGGAGAAGGTTTCAAGGATCAATTCTTCGCTAACCAGTGTTTAGCTCGACGCGGGTATGCATACAGGTCGCGAAGGAATGTCAGCCATGCCCTATTTTGACGACTTCGACCTGAGCACAGTCGATATCCTTCTAATCAGCCAGTAGGTCACCCTCTGCTTCCTTTTCAGCGTCGTCTTTGGAGGTTGCAGCGTGGAATGTGGTTGCGGACAAAGTGAGGCTGCGCCTCATCTACGCAACGCCGCCACTTGAAGGGCAAAGGACCCAATAAACACCTGCAACACGATCTTGTACCTATAGGCAGACATGAATACAAATTGTTGAACCACGATCCATCCATTTCTGCTCTTCCCGAATCTCCATCCGGCGTGTTCTACCTCCCGAGCCCAAGAACAAGTTGCTACTCTCAGACCAGCTCTGGACAGAAGGCTAACATCGCTATTACGCAGCTTCCACCTCGACCACGCGGCCGCTCTTCCTTATGTCCTTGCCAAAACCGACTTTAAGGGTCGTGTGTTTATGACCCATCCAACGAAAGCAATCTACAAATGGCTCATCCAAGACTCTGTCCGAGTCAGCAACACCACTTCGACATCCGACCAAAGAACCTCACTCTATACCGAAGCTGACCACATCTCGACGCTCCCACAGATCGAGACGATAGACTTTTACACCACGCATACAGTCTCGGGGGTCAGGATAACACCGTACCCGGCTGGCCATGTCCTGGGTGCGGCCATGTTCCTCATCAACATAGCCGGACTAAATATTTTCTTCACCGGAGACTATTCTCGAGAACAAGATCGTCATCTGGTAGCGGCCGAGGTGCCAAACGTCGCAAGTGTTGGAAGGATTGATGTCCTCATAACAGAGTCGACTTTCGGCATCTCGAACGCCCCACCCCGGGCAGAGAGAGAAGCTGGACTTCTCAAGGCGGTGTCTGGCATCCTGAATCGCGGTGGCAAAGTCTTGATGCCGGTGTTCGCGCTGGGGCGAGCTCAGGAACTGCTTCTTATCCTCGAGGATTACTGGCAGCGACATCCGGAGCTGCAAAAGATTCCAATATACTACACCGGGACCACCGCCCGTAAATGCATGGTTGTATACCAGACGTATATCAATGCAATGAACGACAACATCAAACGCATATTCCGAGAAAGAATGGCCGAGGCTGAGGCGGCAGGCAACGCCAAAGGCGTCAGTGCTGGGCCTTGGGACTTCCGCTTTGTACGCAGTTTGCGAAATCTGGATCGCTTCGACGATGTCGGCGGGTGTGTGATGTTGGCTTCGCCTGGTATGATGCAATCGGGCATGTCTCGCACGTTGCTTGAAAGATGGGCTCCAGATCAACGCAATGGAGTTGTCATGACCGGCTACAACGTGGAAGGGACAATGGCCAGAACCATATTGTCAGAGCCTGACATGATCCCAGCCATCATGAGCGGTTCGAACAATAGTCAGGCGGTAGGCCGCAGACACAGAGACGACGACGCCGCTGTGATGATACCTCGTCGCTGTACTGTCGAGGAGTTCCAATTCGCAGCCCACGTTACCGGGGTGGAGAATGTAGACTTCATTGAGCAAGTTGCAGCACCCCATATCATCCTGGTCCATGGAGAACGCTCTCAAGCCGCACGACTCAGATCCAGACTTCTAGACCTGAACTCTAGGAGACTCGCAAGCAACCCCAGTGCGCACCAAACAAAAGTTTACAGCCCCGAAAACGGGGCGGAGATCAAAATTCCCTTCAAGAAGGACAAAGTCGCCAAAGTCGTCGGCAAGCTAGCCCAAGTACCTCCGCCATCATCAACCGACATCGATGAATCCAGAGTGGTCAGTGGGGTGTTGGTACAAAACGGCTTCAAGCTCAGCCTCATGGCGCCAGAAGACTTACGAGAATATGCCGGTTTGACAACGACAACTATTCTATGCCGGCAACATATTACGCTGGTTGCAGCCGGCATTGACCTCATCAAATGGGCCCTGGAAGGCACATTCGGCAGCATTGAAGAAGTCGGCCACATCAAGCCGGAGACCAATGGCCACGTCAAAACGGAGTCGGCCCAGAGCAATGGGACAAATGGCTCTGAGCGGGAAGAAGAAGCCGATGAAGAAATTATTGCAGAACCACCACGAACGCTTCTCATCATGGGCTGCGTGGCTTTGAAGTGGTCAGGCAGACAAAAGCAGGTCGAGCTTGAATGGGAAGGAAACACGATGAACGACGGTATAGCAGACGCTGTCATGGCTGTCCTCATGACAGTGGAAAGCAGTCCCGCAGCTGTCAAATACTCATCAAGCAAATCAGCACATCACCATCACGGCCGCGAGCATAAGACACCAAAGAACGAGCACACGAATCTTTCGCCCGAAGATCGGTTTTCGAGGCTGTGCATGTTCCTTGAGGAGCAATTCGGTGACAACATCGCCCCAATCGAGCAGCCGCGTATTTCGTACGGACCCGAGCGAAAGGTCCCCACGAGAGGTGACGAGGAGACCAAGCAGGAGGCCGATATGTCCGAAGATGAGTCGGAAGAAGAAGTCGACATGGAAAGCGCAGCCGCTGCTGAACGCGCCAGGCTGGCAGCCTTGGGGATCCCTGTTCCAGGGTTGGAAATCCGCTTCGACAAGCATGCTGCCAAGCTATGGCTCGAGACGCTTGATGTTGAATGCGCCAATACCGTCTTGAGGGATCGAATCAAGGCTGTTGTTGAGCGCGCCGTTGAAACCATTGCACCCCTCTGGACGGTTCGAGAGCAGTAGAAGCCGGATTTCTATTCCTCAAAGGAGTAGGAGCGAGTTCACATCTTCGAGGCAATTGTTGCCAACTTTTGCACAGCTGTGCACACGAAAATCCGCCCTCGCGCGATGACAACTGCTACGACGGAATACGCTGATGACTCTCCCCGAATAGCCAGGACAGAGCAATCCCAAGGGTCGCCTAATCCAAGGGATCTGGTCTTGTCGAGCTGAAGGACGCCTAATCACACGAGAGACGCCATGGGACGTCGACATTCGGCCTCCGCATTGGTTACACCATGATGACAAACATCGCTTCGAGACTTGCGGGGAAGACGTCTTTGTGGGTGACGACTCGCAACCTCCATGTCAGGAGCGGTCACAGTGCGTCTGACACCTCGGTTCGCCCGTCGATGCTTCGGATACGCCAGATGATGCTGGATCCGCGACCGAGCGAGCCAATACTTGACGAGATAGCCAATACTTGATCTCTCCTCTTTCGGACTCAATACTATTCGTGCAATACTATATAAGAGCTTATGGCTTTTCACGACACAGGACTAATACTCCCTTGACCCTTCCATTTCCAGTCCATGCATATAGGTGTCCCAGGATCCCTTCCCTCCCAGCTGCATTGCGCATTGGGCCTTTTATTTGAATTATCCAGCGATTGACCGTACCACAGTAATGGCAGACAACGTGAAAACAGCAATAATAACAGGTACGTTCCCCGGCTCGCACGTCAGCGTCTACAATATGTGGCACCCATCCATCCCTTATGCCTATCATGCTGCCACCTCCTCGCTAAACACCTGCTATATATGGATGCAGGAGGCTGCTCCGGCATCGGTCTCGGTCTCGTCCGCCATCTCCTCTCCTCCCCCTCCGACCAACAACAACAACAACAACAGTGGCGCGTCGTCCTCGCGGACATCCGCCCCGAAGCATACGCCGCCATATCAGCCACTCTAGACCCTGCGCGACACACGTTCATCCACACGGACGTCGCCTCCTGGGACAGCCAGGCTTCCCTCTTCCGCCGCGCGTACGACTGGGGCGGCGGCAAGATCGACTTCTTCGCAGCCAACGCCGGCACCGCGGAGCGCGAGCATATCACGCTAGGCAATCCGTTGCATGCCGAAGATGTGGACGACGAGCCGACGCAGCCGAACATGCTCTGCACGCAGGTGAATCAGATTGGCGTCTTTTACGGGCTGAAGCTGTTTGTCCATTATACGCGGAGGACGGCGAAGCGGTTGAAGGGTGGTTCCGCGGAAGCCACGTCGGGCGGCAGTAGTGACAGTGGGACTTTCGTTCCCAAAATGGTCATCACGAGTTCTTGTTCGGCATTGTATCCCTTCCCGGTGGCGCCAGAGTATTGTAAGTTGAGTTGATTTAGATGTGTCTCTTCTGCGGTGGTCGGTTAGATGTGGCACATGTGGTTCTGCCTCGGCGCGCCCTCTCTCGGTGGCCCAAAATACCCGTGAAGTACTGTCCAGTACGCAGCTAACGAGGACTTGTCTCTTAGGCGCAACGAAACACGCCGTCCTCGCCCTGACGCGAAGCCTAGGCCCCTTGGTGTATGCCACCGACGGGATCGCCCTGAACTGCATCATGCCCGCCTACGTCGCGACGAACCTGACACCAAAGGAAGTCACGGACCTGTGGCCCAAGGAGTGGATAACGCCCGTCGAGACGGTGAGTATGGCCATGTGGACCTGAGATGGATATGCTCATCCAATCTTTCGTACACTCACCCCGCATACCATCCAGCCCCCTGCTTTTCACCCCCCCCCCTCTCTGGCTCGCACCACGTCTCGCAATTCCCATTCAGCTCCTAACCACCGCACAGATGCTGCGCGCCTACGACGAATTGATTTCCCCGACCGGCGCAGTGACAGCGGACGGCAAAAGCGACGGCATCAACGGCACGGTCAAGATCGGGCAGTCCGTCGAATGCGTCGTCGACAAGTTATTCTACCGCCACCCCGTGGCGTACGCGGACGAGAGCCAACGGTTCTTGATCGAGCAGGCTGTTGATATGAATGGTGAGTTACTGGGCTGCTGCCTTTCTGTTTCCGTTTCTTGGTCCTTCCTTTACCCACGCCATGCCCACGACCTGGAATCAAATGCAAGCGCAAGGGGGACCACTCTCTGGGATTATAAACCCTGTTTTCGCGTTCCTTTATCCCCCCTCGCCATGACTCTGGAGTCACGTGCAAGGAAAGGGGAGGGAAAGGGACTCCCGGGCCTGGAGCTGCATGTCCTGTATGCCCTGTATGCCCTGGCTCTCTGGCTGGCCGAGTGGCTGGCCCCCGCTCCCTAGCTGTCGCTATTTCATCCGTCCCCGTCCGTATAACACGATCCGCTAATCTAAACCACTCGTCCTAGGGATATGGTGGCAAGGTATGCGCGCGCGGATGGAATCCGAGATCAAGCAGGGGAGGGATGGGAGCATGGTCTATCAAGCCGGGGAGGGGGAGGGGACGGGGCCTCAAAATTGAACGGTTCACGAGTGAAAGCCAACATCATAACTTCGGGGCCTGGTAAAGTAGAGTATGGCACGCGAGACAAGAACGGAGCATGGATTTACCTGATCTATCACAGCGGTAATGTCGCGTGCCACAGATGAATCGTCCAGGTGCGCAATGTTCCACAGATATGACGAAAAAGAGGTCCATTCGGCAGTGGCACTGTTCGTATTCGCTGAAAACTAAGATTCCATCCCAGCTCATCAAGGGAGTATCTTCTAGGAAAAGAAGAGGGCTGAAGAGCACGGATATGGGTGTCAAAAAGCAGAAAAAGTAAAACTCTCCTCGAAAGGGGTATCATGGTGCTGTCTTGTGTATCTAATCCGAACAACGCCCCCAGTCTGACCATGAATCCTGCCGGGACTGATTAATCTTGTTCCACATCCTGCAAGGACGTGCAAGAGGCACCTTCTCCTGCCAATATCTTGTCTGTTGTATCATCACCTCCAATGTGGTGGGAACGCCGAGCTGGTATCGGCATCTGGGGAGTCAACCTCTCCATCGTAGCTAGGGTTGGTGAAGAAGTACGACCCATTTTGATTGGCAGCTGGTTGTACTGGTCCTCCTGATGTTGCGAGGTCGCGAATGAAGACGTTGTCAGGAGACCCAAGCCCGAGATGCTGCTGCTGTTGCTGTAACCGCGATTGCAGATCAAGTGGTGGTACAGTTGGACTCTGGATTATGGCGCCCGTCACCGGAGAAACATTGGGGGCATTCAGGTCGAGCCATTGCGATGATGAAGGCGATCCAATCAATGGGGGAGGGAGGAGGTTGACTAGTCCGTCAGTCTCGAGATGGGGAGCATGGATGTCACCTATGCCGTTCAGGTGGCGGTCGAAGGAGTAAAGAGTGTCCACGTGACCATTGTCTGCATTCTGTGATCGGCCGGCATCCTCATCATCTTCCGGAATCCCGATTAAAGTCTCCGCTTCTGATGGGAAGTGGCCGTTACCTTCACAAATGGTGATCAGCGCTCTGACAGGGGTGGGTTGAAGGTGCTGTGCTGGGGCTGGTGCTGGTGCTGGGCTGAAGTGTGGGCAAGGTTGGTTCGGGGCGGCGGTGATGGTGCCGGGGATCGTGGAGTAATGCATATCAGGGATAAGAGATACTCTAGCATCAGGTTCATGAGGCATTCATGATAGTACCTTGATGTTGAGTCTGTCGTTTGACTTGTTCTCTTGCCCAACGTGCTGCATTGATGGTTCGTGGCGTGAAGTCGCGCGAGGTTCGGGTCTCCTTGATGAGCTTGAGAACCCAGTCCTGTCGATAGTAGTCGGCAAGCGATCCGTTGGGAAATGCCTCGCTAAGATCGCTACAGACGGTTAGAAGTGGACAATCTTGGTACAGCAATGTACTCACGCAATGATACCCATGCAGGCGCGGAGAAGACCCTCATTGTGGTTCATGTCCTGGGAAACAGTCTGCAGGAACTCGAAGATTGGCTGAACGTAGGATTGAAGGATATTAACTGTCGCGCCGTTAGCATGGAGCCCTATGTGGAGCGGTTGGGGCTGCATACCCTTGTCGGTGCCTTTAAATGCGAGAATCAATCCTGACCAGGCGTCTGCAATACCAGAGCGTAGTGAAACAATGTAGTCAAGCATGTCAAACGAGACGTCGTTGGCGACAGACACATTGTTAGCCTGTTGTAGGACGCCAGCAACCACTGTAACATAGGTTTCGAAGTGTACACCAATGCTAGTGGCGATGTCTCCGAAAGTCTCTAGAATCGGGGGCTTGAGTGCATTGGAGAGTTTATCAGACTGCGAATAGTTGTCAGCAAAAGGCGCACATCTGTCACACTGTGGACTCACCCTGAGATCGTTGAGCAGGTAGTTCATGAATGTATCGCAGTATGGCCGGGCCTTGTCTTCCAAAGCACGGACAATGTCGCTGACAAGTCCAATAGCCAAGGAGCACATTTCCGGGGCTTCCTGGTTGCCCAGCGCGTTGTAAAGGTATGGCGCAAACGAGTCCATGTATTTGAGGAACTCGGCGGACAAGGCGTTTGCCAAACCGCTGACGATCTGGAAAATGACCTCTGGAACGCCCGTGTTGCCAGTGACGTTCAGCAGTTCCAAGTTGATCTGCATAATCCGGTCGGCTTGTGGTCCAATGTTCTGTTCGAGTCTCTGAACGATAGCAAGCAAAACACTGCTAAGGCTGACTTGCAATTCCTCCAGGGTGATCTTGTCATCTATACTGACAATCTGCTTCTGCATTGGGATCGTACTCTCGAGGCGTTGGATAATGACGTTGGAGAGCTCTGCAACAATCTGCAGGCTGTCATGGGCGGAGTTCGTAACGAAACCACTGAGAACCTCGTATGCAGCTGTTCGGAGTTGGTTGTTTGCATCCTGCTTCTCCGTGACTGCGAGGAGTGAGGTCACACTAGCTTGGAAATGAGGTGTCAGCTGGTTTGAGGATGCGCCCTCTTCACCCACAAATCGTTCAGTCAAGTTCAGAAGAGCCAAGCAGCAAGAGGCGGCAATCTTGGGGTTGCCCATGAGCCCGGCAAAAAGCGCTAGCATGAGTGGTTGCAGATGTACTGATGGGTCCATGCACTCTGAGCAATAGTCGCAGATTCTGCTCAGGGCAAATGCTGCCGAATCCTGTACTTGCACAACCGGATCTTGCATCATACCGATCAAGACCGAGAGTGCTTGTCTAACCAGAGGGTCAAGGGTCTTGATATCTGGACCGTCCATGATCGCGCCGAAAGATGAGACGGCAGCATCTCGGTGGGTCCAATCTTCACTTCGCAGGTTGGCCTCGACGAAGGAAAGTACGGTTTGCACCACGTCGCCGCCAATGGTCTGCGCGTAGAGCTGAAGGCATTGATATGCGGCGCGTGCGACGTTGTATTCCTCATCGGCATCATCTTCGGAAACCTTTGTCATTAGTTGAAGAAGGACAGGGACGACCTCGCGAGCAGCGACTCTGGCGAAATTGAAATACGGCCGCAGCTCGGTTGAGCCCTCTTGCTGGGCTTGTTGGTTGTCGTCTTCAATGCTGATTTCCTCTTCGCAGACTGTGCACCAGAACTCGATGGCGAGTTTGGCGACATCCTCTTCCTCGTTCTTCATGCCTGCGATAGTCAGACCGAACAAAGCCTTCTCCATATAAAACCTCATCTTGTCGTAGTAGATGCCCATTATGCGGTTGAGACAGCCAAAAGCGGCAGCCTGGACCCGGGTATCTTGAGATTGCGTGGCCTCACACACGACTTGCATGATGTAGTTGCGCTCGCCCTCATTCTCGAAGTTGCTACGGATGAACTCGGTGGCATCGCTCAGGGCCGACAGGGCCGAGAGTCGCACGTCCTGGTTAGCCTCCTCTTTCCGGGCACCTTGGACAACCGCAGTCAGGATTGCGTTGGAGTATCCCACCAAAGATTCTCTGAGTTCGACATCATCCGACTCGCAAATGAAGCCGATGGTCGTCAAACTGGACTGCTTGAGTTTGTCATCGCCGGAGCCGACATTGTGGACGAGAGAGGGCAACAGATCAGACCACTCATTTCGTGGTAGCTCAATAGCTGCAATAGTCGCAATCAGCTGGGCCGCGGAATTCGCGGCTTGCGGTGTAGAAGTGAGGGTCTTGACAGCCAATTCCTTGACCTGAGCCTTGATTTGAGGATCAACCCCCTGTAGCCATCTTGCCTGAACTTCTCGTAATCTGGTGACGTCGCGATAGGTGAAAGCGTTCTTGAGGGCAAGGCCAGCGGCTTGTCGAACGGCAGGGCTTGCCTGGTCGTTTGCGAGTTCTTGGGAGAGGATGGAAAGGTATTCGGACTAGACATGAGGCCATCAGTGGTTGTGGTGTAACTCGCATGGAGGCAACGTACGAAGTTGCCCTCACGGGCCTGTCTTAGTTGTTCTTCAGCACCACCGCGGATGTTTGCATCTGGACAAAGTCAGCAAGAGGTGGGAATCTGAGAATGACACTGTGCTCGCGTACCCGGCGAGAAGGTGTTCTCCAAGACGGCTCTGACGTCCATGATGGCTGGACCGAGCAGCGGTCAAGGGGCGAGAGCGTGGACAAAATCAAGTCTGAAGACGCGGAATTGGTGAAGTCAAATCGAGCAAAAAACCCGGTTCAGGAGTCAGGGAAAGAACGACATGCAGGGAGCTGACTGGCGATGAGATGGTGAGGAAGGAGGGAGACAAGAGAAAAGGCGGTTTGGAAAGTTGCAAAGCGCAGCAAATTCGGTTTGCGTTTCGCACACAGAGCGTCGTGAAGTGGGATGGATTTGTTGATACTGGACTGGACTGGACTGGACGCACTGCGCTCGCTGGACTCGCTCAAGCCCGGCCAGGCACTGCGCTTCCTCCTCGGCTGCCTGGCTAACCCGATCTGCCCTAATTAACTCAGCTAGTCGTACTGGCGACATACTCGTAGGCCCTGGATGAGGTCGCGGCTTCTGCTACTGGAAATATGCGGTCAACCCTCCATCTCCTGTCCGCTTAAGCACGACCTAACACCGACCTGGCTCCTCTACGCTTACTGTACTTAGGACTCGCTGACCCTATCGACGCTGATTTGCTCCCATGGGCATGTCGTTCCGTGAAGGGCGTTGGTGGTGCCTGCAGCGGTTGCGCTTGTGTCGCCGTGGCAGCCAATCACTCCTGCCAAGTGGCGCCGCGCCCCGTCAAGAGAGCCTCACTCAATGTGACAGCCTGATCCTCCGAGCCTTAGAACCACGTGTGTAGAACGTGGGAAGGACTCCGCAGCTTCAACATCTCGCCGCCACCAGCGATTGTTCCTCCCTCACCCGGTCAAGATTGAGTCTCCTCCGCCATCAGTGTCTGCAGCATCATCCTCACCATCTAGGTCGAAGACGGCATAGCCTAGACCGTCCCTGTCAAGCACGGCGACCACTCTCCTACCAACTCGCCCGTTGACATCGAGTCTAGCAGGTCTCACGCCTTTCATTTGGGCGTTATCGAAGGCATGGCGCCATCCAAGAGCTCCATCATCCTCATCCATAATGTCATGACTGTAGATCCTCGCATTCGAGGCCGTCTCGACAAGTACGAGAAACTCCTTGTTGTCCACAAACTTCGTGTCGAGGATCCTTTGGGCGTCTGGTATCGAAAGCGTGTACGTGTTGACCGTGTGCTTGAAGGTCTTTGCGGCACTCTGCTGTAGCGTGACCACAACCTGGAGAATGCGATGATGCTCCTCCAAGTCTCCAGATAGCGCAACAAGGCGGTACAGATCCATGTCGGTCTCATCGGGGATGACCTTGATGTCCATCTTGCTGCCATCGCACTGCTGCGGCAACGCCGTCATATAACTCACGAGGATGCTCTTCCTGAAAGTCTCTGCAATCTGCGAGAACACCGACTCGCACTGTTTCTGCATCCGTCCGACCAAATCACCCAACGTCGGCAACTTCCTGTGCTTCCTGCCACTGACTCTTCGTCTGGTGTATTCAGCAAAGAACCCTATATCTGGGTCTTCGTCGAAAGAGGCCGGGCCAGGCGCTGGTTGCTCTTCCTCCCCCTTGACCAAGTACTTCTTCAACCGGCTTTCCTTCATCGCTCCAATCACGTACTCCAGCACCATCTTCAGCTCGCCTTCTCCGGTCCAACTCTCCCTGAGCTCCGCAGCTCGTTCACTCCCTTCCTCCAAAGCCTCGACCTCGCACTCCCACTTCAACCACTTCATAAAAGCCGCAAATTCCCTCATCTCCAAATCGACGTCGATCAAGAGATCCTCGGCGAGAATCCCCATGCTGTCAACGGTCTCTGTAACTTTCGCTATACTCTTCTCATCCAAACCCAACTTGCTACTCGTAGGGCCGAACCGCGCGAGCCCATCAAGTCTCGACAACACAATAAGACATCTCTCCAGGGCCGGCACAAGGCACTCACTTGTCATCCTCCTGACCACTTCGAAACAGTCCCCCACGGCCTTCTCCCATCGCTTGAGACCCCGCTCCCCAACTTCGTCGACCAGCCACTCCTTCAGTTTCGGGTCACAATCCCCCGTCACAGCGAGGTGATGTGCCACAAACACAAAATCCGCACCCTCCTCCGCCTCGGCAAGGCTTTCATTGACGTTGCGCAGAAACTTGGTCGGTAGATCGAACGCGGCTTTGACCTCGGCAACCAACTGCATCTGCACCTGCGAAATGTACCGCAGCAGATTACCCAGCTGGGTCGCCTTCTTAGACACAAGCGCAAGGTTCAGACCAGTCTGCGGTATGAAGCTCAAGTCCAGCCCGAGAAGATGCAATGACGAATCACCCGCACCGTTGGCAGATGCCATCTCGACAACCAAGAAGATGGTCGAGAGGAACGGATGACTCTCGATCCTCACCGCCCTCGCGGCCCGCCCCTCAGGCAGCACACCTCGCACGTCCACCGTGCCGACCTCGAAAGCGTCAAAGATCCTCAAATGCACCTTGCAGCCACTCTCGTCACTTAAGCCCACCATTAGAACATTCACCCCTCCCTTCCCACCCGGATCATCATCTCCGCCACCGTGAAAGATGACATCCACACTGCCCCTGCTACTAAAGACATCGTCATCGACACCAACTCCCGTAGGCGGCAGTGTAGCGAGTTTAGGCAGAGACGTTTCAATGTCGACGGTGCTGAGGTAGTGGGGCAAGTCTGCCTGGAGGTGCAGTAGTTTCTCCACATCGGCACGGAGCGAGAGGATTTGATCAAGAGACGTTGAGGTTGGCGTAGGGAGATTAGACCGGACTGCATTAGGCGAGGGATAAGCAAAGTGCGTCGTCCAGGAAAGGCTGGTGACTGTGGGAGGAAGGGGTGGCTGTGAGGGAAGCCTGGAACTTCGTCGGCGTGAGTGCGGCTGCGATAGAGACCCATATTGTTGTGATAATATCGGAGGAAGAGGATGTTGCTTGTAGGCGGATATGCGGTGCGCGATCTTGCCTGTAAAGGCATTGATCAGGGATATTGTGCCATCTGAGCAGGCGACGGCGAGGATTTGACCTGCTTGGTATCAACACCACTAGGCTAACATCGCTAAGTGACGGACGAGCAAAAGAAATGGGAATGCAATGAAGAGTTCCAGAACTCACCGTCCCTCCTCCACACAACACCCCTAACGTTCGCGTCTTTCTCCCTTTCGGCCTCTCGACCTTCGCCCTCATCCCCCTCATGCTCCTGTTTGTTGAAATTTGCACCAAACACTCGCTGCCCATTCAGTCGCCAGACATCCACATTATCCTTCTTCCTCGTCGTCGTTGCAACGAGATCCATGGTCGGACAGTATGCGAAGAGAGCTGGCAGAAACGGCTCGACCACCGTGCGGGCGGATATTTGATGCATTTTTGCTTTTCTTCAGCCTCGTCTTTTGGGAGTGAGGCTCCTGCCGAACCCACTGGACGAAGGAGCTCCTTCTTGACGTACTGTAGCAGCCAGGGCCGATGTAATTTGCGAGAGAGGAGTGCAAATTCTGCGAGTTCCTCTTCGAAAGCAATCAATGTTTTTATGGCAGACTGTGCCGCGTGCAACGCGGCCCAGAACCTAAGCGGAAGCGTAGGGTTATATGCACAGGCACAACACTCTCTTCCAGAATCGAGCAAGTCAGGAGTTGTGCAGACTTCAGAAATATTCAGGTTCGTCATTCGTAGCGCTGTGCTCTTACAGATGCTGGAAATTACTGGGGTATGTCTATGTCTAAGTGTCGCCTGTCCGTCCACTTCACAATGTACAGTAGCACGGTGATTTAAAAGCCATCCCTGCCAAGCCCGCCCGCAGCCTCGTTAATACACGACGAGGCTGTCATCCATCTCACCGGTCAGCTAACTCGTCCGGCGAGAGGAAAGTCGTGACCTTAAAACCCATCATCAATTCCTGCGTACATGATATCGCTGTCTTCAAAAGCCCCATTATCTACCAATTCCCACACATGCCACTGATACGGTGGCTAGCACCACTATTCATTGTGAGATTCGCTCACAAACCTTTGCCGAAGACCACCATCACCATCTCGCAGAATCGGCGAAAAGGAGCGGATCACAAGCATGTAGACCGAGCTTGTTGCAATGTAAGGATCGCTTGCGTAAGGATGTTAGTGCTGCTGAATCATGTCGCCAAGATAACTCAATTCGTCAAGAAGTTGCTGCATGCTGCTAGAATGAGGAACAGAGGCTTCTTGAACCCCACTTACTTGAGGTTGGTAGACGTCTGCAGCATGGTCATTCACAACAAGGGGATCGACGTGGTCGACGGCAGGTGTCGGCTTAAGCGTGTTGCCTGATCCAGCTTCTTCGGTTGGCAAGCTGTAGTGTTGGAACTTGCTCCAGGAAAAATGTGCACTTTTGGCGCTGCTAACGTTGTCTTGTGAGGCCAAGGCTGTCGAAGAAGTGATCGAGCTGACAGTCGAGAAACTCGAGGCCGATGGGAGACCATCTTGTTTGAGAAAGCCGTACCCGTGACGCCCAAACTCCTGCGGATCTTCCTGGCTGTCGAGTTGAAAGTCCAGCGTTAGCCCGGGCGGTGGACTGATTGGCTCGAAATCGACAATGCTTGGAGCATACTCTGATTGTGGTGACAACCTTGTCGGTGGTGCATCTGTCCAGTCTGAGAAACGGCTGTTGTCGTTATGGATGTAACTCTCCGTACATGGTTCGGTGTCCACAGTCGTGCAGGAGAAATGGCTTCGGAGGTTTACCATATCTTTTGCTTCCTCATCTTGAATGTCTTCATCTACCGCGCTTGGTGGATATGCCGAGGACGGGGTATTTGGTAAGGTCGGTAACCTCTTCTCCAAATCTACAGGCTGTCGGCCGTCGTCTATAGCGTCGTCCTTATCGACTTTCAGAGCTGTGAGTGGCCCAACAGGTGTATTCGCAGCAGAAGCGACCTCCTTTAAGGTCTCTAAGGGACGGTAGGGGACGGTGGTGTGACTGAAGGTACTCAAGTCGGGAGAAGTGTCCAGCTGCTGGGAATTGCGTAAGGATGAGGGCTCGCGTGACAGCGAGCGTTGTCGGCGATGCTGTGCGAAAGATGAAATCGGCACAGCGGCTGAGCTCTCGGCGTCGTCACCGAAATCTTTACGCAACGCAAGCTCACGTACAGGTGCCAAAGAGGGGTTGCCTTGTCCCTCAGTGGTTGGTGAAGTCAGCGCAATGGGAGCTCGCTTCGGGGTGACGCTTCTTGCAGAGACGGCCCGTGAGCGAACCACTGGCGATCTGATACCGTCTGTGGGTGTCCGCCCCCTTTCCGGAAACCCTCCCGGGCTCATCAGGCGTGGTGATGCTAAAGCTCGAAGACCGCCAATGATGCTCACAGACCGGTTACTCCCACGTGATGTGGACCTGCTAGGCTCTTCAGCGGATGGCTTCGGTCGAACGAGTGCTAGGATACTGGCACTGGCAGGCGGAGATGGTGCACGAGATGAGGCTGATCTTCCTCTCCTGCTAGACACCGAGGTCGCGCTAATCGGCGAACTGGAAGAGGACCATGGTAGCTGTGAGAAGGTTGGGGAAGTCTTCAGACGCGGTAATGCCGGCTTTGCTGGGGCTGGCCGAGGGTTGAGGAATTTGTCTGTAGGATCCATAGTGCGGTGTTCGGAGCTTGTGGAGCTCACACTGTCATTTCGAGATCGGCCGCTGCTGCTTAGCGCAAAGGGCACGTTCAGAACATTGATTAGCTGGCCGGGAAGCATCGGACACGTGGTTGTTGACGGCTCAGCTGAATTGTGGAATTCGATCTCGTCGTCCAGTGTATACTGTGAAGGGTGTGTTGGTTGAAAGAACGTTCAGCACAGCACGGTTCCACCTACATAGTACCAGTACGTCCCACCCATCTTTAGTCCTCCTTCCCGGGGGATATTGTTGCCCTCGACACCTCCATCACAGATGATGTTGGAGAAGCTATGGCAACCTGACCAATGTTCGGGTCCGGTGCGACTGTCCCGCTGCATGGGATAAGGTGTGGAGAAGTTGTCCCAGGAGCCATAAAGTTGGACTGATCTGGTCGAAGGTGGAGTGCGGCTGCAATCAGTGAGCTTGTGTCAACGGCGACGGAGGGTCTGACGTACACTAAAAATGTGATCAGAGTTGTTGGAGCCATTGTGATGAGTATTAGGTGAAGGTGAAGGCTAAAATCAGAAGCAGAACTTTTGTCTTGTCCGAGCCAATTCCCAATTGTTTTTGCTGGGGCTTGCTGTCCAGCAGTATAACCCGGGGGTATCAGATGACGAAGTGCACAAAGGAAACGCTAATAGACCAGACCAATGGAACCAATAGCTCGTTATACAAGGCACCAGGCCACTGGGCAGACAGTATAGCGTCGCAGGGTAGAGAAGTATCTTCAAGGTGCCTTTGATGGATGAGATATAATCCAGGCCAAGGAAGGTACCGCCAACGGCATGGAGAGATCGCAGGGTCCAGATTCAGGTCTATTTCTGCACAGACGTTGAAACTGAGGTTGGCCTCAAATCATAGGCTTGGCTCCTGCGTTGTGCTCTGCAAAGGCAGCATATCTACAGGCCAAGGTGGAGTATGCCCGTTTCGGAAACCTGAAACTGGATGACAATGAGCACCGGCAAGGTGCGCGTGTGTTTGAGGATTGGACGAGCGATGACGAGCGACGTTGACTTCGAACCGAGTCCAATTAGAAGAGATGAGGTAGGCGTGAACGGCAGCAAGTCGAGTCTGTGAGGCGCCTAATGATGGTGATTACAGGAGAGCAGGAGCGATCAGGGTCCGGCGGTTACTGAGGTAAGAGTAAGGTTGTGTCGCCCAACGACGTCTGTGAGTGCGGGGAGAGCAATCGACTGGCTATCGGTGAATGGGGCGAGTAGAAGGAGTAGATTACAGTCAGAGACTGCAGGACAGGTACCTCCACATGGCGGACGAAGGTCACTATATGGATGGCGGAGAGCAAGAGATTTGAGAAAGATGAAATCAGGGCGGGAGACGCCCGCTGTCGTCAAGGCTGGGTCGCACGGAAACAATAGACTCGAACACGAAGAACTCATCTGAAAACTTGCCACTGAAGAACGGGTAACGTTCAAAGTGCCCGTCCACTCACCTCGCCAAGGTCCCGTGTCACGTTGTGAATCTTGACAGGCATGTCACTCCTGGAGCGAACTCCTGCGCCCTCGGTAACTCAAGCGAGAGACCAGACTTGTTCGACTCGAGACACAAGTCGATCGGAAGTCAATTCGGGTCAAGCGCCGAGGCTAGGGTCGTGCGGGTGGTGCACAGATTTCTGGAACCGGCCAACGTGCATGACAGACGGCCAGAAAAGGCGCAAACGGTTTTTGATAAAGCACGACAGGGCAAGGCGGCACTGAAACCGTGATGAAGTGGATGTCAACAAAGGACAAAATCAAGGATCCAGCTTCAAATCCAATTTTAGAGCGCTACATGTGGCTTCTTGATTGGCCCGCACTAGTCCTGGGCCGGCCACAAGAGGTTAGACTCGGATGACGAGGGCCGGAAAACAGTTTGACTTTCTGTTGATCCGGCTTGCCCCCAGCCTCCATGTGCTCCCAACGCAGCTGCAGCTCAATGTCCCTTAAACGGTGTCGCAGACAGTTGTCAAGATGCAAGAACAATAGTCATCTCAGGATCAAACAGATGGCCATGTACAGCGATGAAAAGTATTCGCAGGCTCGCGTCTCCCTTTAGGATGCAGGGCCCTTTTCCATGTGTCAAATGGTCATCAAAGGGTAGCCGCCGACCTCCTTCCGACACCTCAATTTACCGGGGATCAGCCACTTGGAATGGTCAAGCGAGGGTCGGACCCTGGTACCTGGATTCGTCCTGGCCTCGCCTCGAAGCTTGAATCGTGACGAATAGGCCCACGTGGTGCCCGGTTTCGAATTCTCGAATTTACAGAATCCCCAGACTCGACCTGCGCCTGCAAACGATTATTGTGCTCAAGATATGGTTTTATACATACATGTTATGTGGTTAGGCGATCTGCACGCCGGACGACCGTTGCATCGTGATTATCGCCAGGCACCACGCACCATTCCGCGGTTGAGATTCTCGACACCTCGGAGCAGCAAATCTCAATTTTTGAAACGCCCAAGACTGTCGCTCAAAACTGTCGCAAAGCGTATACGCGTACACTGTTCCAGGTGCCCGAGCATGTACCATCCTTGATGGGTGATGCGAATCATGCCCAAGGCGTGGATGTCGGGCAGAGAAGCTTTTAGGAGAGTCGTTGTTCATGAAATAGTTCAGTTATCGCCGGCCGAAATGTTAAAAAATTTGTCATCTTCGCCGTCTTCTTCTCACCTCAAAGCCGTCCTCGTCAATATCGTATTCTTCCTCGGTGCTCGACTCTTCAAACCCTTGGGTGCTCCCCGCGTTCTGATAATAAGTGCCCTGATCCTCATTTCCCCATACTGAACGCGGGTCGTCAATATTCTCAATGCCATGATTGCTCAACATCCATCGGCCCAGACCGACCACGCCCTCGTAGGCTTCTTGACCAGTCGGCAGAATGTGTGACCTTGGCAGCAAGAAGCCGTATGTCCCGGTATCTCTGAGCTTGATTTGGAATGCCAGCTTAACGTCCAAATCGTGGTAGAAGAAATCCAGGGCCGAACCACCTTGCGCTTCTATCTGAACCCGAGTCTGTTTTGTTTCGCTCTGGACAGCAATGTCGCCCTCGCAGGCACTTTCCACGTTGTAGAAGTGTCCGTTGGCTAGGCGGAACGATTTTGCTATGCCTAGCGCAACTTCTTCCAGATCCTCGAGGTTTGGAGGAGCCGTGTCACACGTGTAGCTGTATGGATACAGCACCTCCTGCGAATAGGAGTGGAAATCCAGATATGACACGAAGGAGACATTGTTGTAGGCTGTCTCATTCCTGGCCCACTCTGTCAGTACTTGAGCTTCGACAGCAGCAAGCGGCTCTGGACCAGCATAGTCGTCACTACAGGCATTATCCCTATTCCAGTGACCGTCCCAGCCAAACCGGAATGCACGATCCAAATCGATGCCGGGACAGAACGGAATGGACGTAGATTGTCGATTTTTGCGCCATAATCTGTCAGTTGTCCAGGTGTACTCATATCCGTCAGGATTTAGAACAGGAATGAAGACCAAATCGAAGTGATCAAGTATCTTGGTGACCTCGGAAAACTGAGGGTGACCATACCGAGTGACGAGACTGTAGGCGATGAAGGCAACTGTCGATACTGAAATCCACTCGCGTGCATGAGTGCCTCCTACTATAAGCAATGTATGCCTAGAATCGTGAGAGTCCGCCGTGGTGGAGTTGAACCGGGAGCCGATCCGTAATGCTGGGATATCGCGACCTTCAGCAGATGTGCCGATAGTGGTCAAGGATGCGTGGGTCGGAAAAAGGGACGCGAGCAGACGCAGCCACGGATACATGACGCTGAGAGGCTGGTAGTCCTGGAAGAACAGGTCATGAGGTGTGTTGCCCTTCAATCGCCAGTCGGGCGCATCTGTGAGGCTCGACATCAACGCCCTTTCGTGCGTCGAGGACGAGTCGGGGTACGTGTCGTAAACTGCCCGAGCGATATCGTGTATCAGGGGGACGTATGAGTCCTGCAGCGATGGCGGGAGGAGTCCAATAAAGGAAGGCACCACTTCTTTTGCTATCCTTATGTCCACCCACTCATTTGTTGCCTCCCAAATGTCCAAATACAGGATATCTGCCGCTTCCGATATGGTCTTCGCCTCTTCCTGCGTCTTGACTCGGAAGCGCAATACAACATCAGCGCCATAGCGAGCGCGAAAGCCTTCGGGCGCCTTCGGTAGTCTGAAGCCTAGGGAGGACTGGTAGGAGGATTTGCTGGGGATGGACCAGATCCCTTCTATAAGGGCATTACGTAGCTTTCCGAATAGCCCTGCTGGCTTATCTCGGTGCGTAAAGGCGACTTTCGGCGCAGGGGACGTGTGAGGCAATGACTCGCTGGTCGGAATAGCAAGGGCGGAAGAGACGATAGTTGCAAGTATAAATATGTCGCGGAGGAAAGGTGCCATGGCGGGCTTGAGGAAACTCTGTTACCGTGTCATGAGAAGCGAGGTGGCCGACGGAGCAATGTTAGATAGCTCTCTGAAGGGGAAACTGAGCACGAGAGCAGTTTCAGGGAGTGGGGAGCGAGCGAGGGGAAACGAATGATGGAATTTGAGTGGTAGGTATCTGGACCAAGACCGTTTCTCCCTTGCAAAGGCAATTGTACAGGCAAATGCACCTGGTGAGTAGGTGGTGAGGGGAAGTGAAAGATATGAAGACGCGATGAAGAAAGTCTAGATAGATGGAACCTAGGTATCTCAGGCATAAGTACTCCGTACTCCGTATGAGAGCTGGATTGTTATGGAGCAGGAAACAGCGTTGCCTGCAACACTCCGCCTCCTCCATCGACAACGACGCCCAATCGCATGACAGTCTCTCAGTGACTGTGGGGACATGCATTTTGTGACCGCCAATCGCAGCATGGCCAGCAAGATCGCTGAGATGAGGTTTCGGCCACCTGTTCGGACTTGTGAACTACTTTGCGGGTTGCCGAGCCAGCACTGTCAATTGTCACAGTCCTTAAGAATCTCACTATGTCGTGCGACTGACGGCAGTTGAAGGCACACGTAACGAGTCTGGTTTTTCGTCCTATGCTTGGACGATAACAAATCATCTCTATGCACCCACTGAAGTTCAAAGCATCCAGCCACTGTCGAAGTCTCATCTACACCTTGTATTCCTCAAGGCCCCATTTCCAGATGGTCGCATACGGGGTCATGCCATCCTCCCGGAAGTCGACCAGGACATACATGCCGTTCTCATCCATGGATTCACCCTGGTAGATGTCGTAGTTTTCCCAATTGCCTAGGATCTTCTTGGCTGCAGCTGGTGCTTCGGACTGGAACTTCTTGATATCCTCTTCCGGAGTTCCCTTCTCCTTCAACTTCTCGGTCAGAGCCTTCATGTATTCTGGTAAAAAAGTCAGTCGGTACCGTCCAAACGCTTATGGCTACCAGAACGTGCGACTTACTCTTGAGCTCACCCTGATATGCCTTCTTCGACATGCCGCCCTCAATTTTCTGTAGACGGAATTGATCGGCCAAATCGAGGACTGTCACCTTGGTATCGTCGGTGCCGTCTTCGGCATCTTCACCCTCGGCAGATGGGTTGGCGCCCTCCAGTGCTAGTACGCAACAAGTCAGCACAGGCTTCGAGTCGGCGAGAGACGTGTGCGTCGCGACTGACCGAAGTTCTCTGCTCCTTTTGTGACCATCTTGCCATCAATCTCCCATAGTCCATTACCGGCGTCGATGATCTTGGAAGTGTCAGACGCAAGCTCGTCGCCGCTGATGAGGTCCTAAGATGACAAGCGTCAGTTTGCGACATCAAAGGCGGGGGCAAAAGTCTTCATGGATTTCGCCTAGAGATTCTACATACCCTATAAATGATCATTTTGACAGAACGCTGAGCACGCAAGGAAGTGGAAGAGGAAGTCGTGTGAGGGAGACGTCGAGAGGTCAAGTTATTGAGTGAACTGGCGGGAAAAAAGAATCAACGCAGGCTGTCAACGAGGGGCTCGACGATCGAATTCCGGTCCACTCGCAAGCAGTGTGGGGTTGCATTCACTGCCACCAAAAAATTCTGTGGCTTCTCGCATTCACGTGACTGCGAGGATCTAATCTAATCCATAGTGCTCCATAATGGAGCGCGATTCGCCCGGGTGGCCAATTTCGCGCATCATCACTGTGCACTTCATCTCCGGCAACTCCTGAGGCCCTGATCATCTCAGCATTTGTTTTCTGTGTTCAAAGGTCTCTCCACCTGTGCGACAAGCTTGTCGCCTTCACACTCTCTCACTCTCCTTTCTTCGCTGAGTCTCCCTTTATTTACTCTGTTCATTCCTCTATCAGGCCACCTGCCAGGGAGATCCGGCCTCTGTCCGACATTCCTTGCACCGTCTTCCGCGCCACCCGCGCACGACTCCTATAATACCATCGACATACCTGTAATCGTTACGACAAGCACCTCGGATTATCCGTGCTCCTGAGCCATTCTCTTCGCTGCATGGTCAAAAACATGGCGAACGTTAATCTCCCAGAGCTGCCTCCTCTTCCATCTTATTCCTTGAGACCCCGCCCACCAATGCTGCCAGGCATCTCAGACCCGGTGCTGCAACTGCTCTCGCCTGTCGTGGCCTACTGGGTCGTTTCTGGCTTCTTCCATATTCTAGACGTCTATGATCTGTTCTCAAAGTACAGGCTGCACACTCCAGCCGAGGTCCTCAAGCGCAACCATGTCACCAGATACGAGGTGCTCAGAGATGTCATCCTACAACAGATTATCCAGACAGCATTTGGGCTGCTTATCGCGCAGTTTGACCCAGTCGAGACCATCGGGCGAGAAGAGTATGATATCGCAGTCTGGGCTCAGCGCCTGCGGCTAGGACAAGGATACCTGCCGGGCCTGCTCAGCGTTGTTGGCATCGACTCCTTTTCCTTGGGGAGAAAGGTGCAGCAGAGCCATCCTCAGCTTGCAGGAGCATTGTCGGGAGGGATATACCCGACATGTTCATTCGCGTCATGGGAGACGACAGCCGCCAAATTTATCTACTGGATCGGCATGCAGCTCGTCCAATTCACCGTCGCCATCCTGATCGTCGATACATGGCAATACTTTCTCCACCGCGCCATGCATATGAACAAGTTCCTCTACACCACCCTCCATGCACGACACCACCGGTTGTATGTCCCCTATGCATACGGGGCTCTTTACAACCACCCTTTGGAAGGCTTTATGCTTGACACGCTTGGGACTGGTGTAGCATACCTGGTGACAGGCATGACTGTGCGCCAAGGCATGGTTTTCTTCACCTGTGCTACAATCAAGACAGTCGACGATCATTGTGGCTATGCCTTCCCATGGGATCCATTACAGCATATAACCTCAAACAATGCCGCTTATCACGATGTACACCATCAGAGCTGGGGCATCAAAACAAACTTCTCCCAGCCATTCTTCACCTTCTGGGATCGCATTCTTGGCACCGCATGGACTGGCGGAGATGTTTCCGCCCGCTATCAACGCGACAGAATCGCTGCCCAGAAGAAGGTGGACGCCGATGTCGCTGGGGCTCGCCCCTCAGTGGTCAACTCGCCTGAGATTGACATACAGTATGCGCAGCAACAGGCTCGTTCAAGTCAAAGGCATGTCCTTGACGACATACAACATGGTGGACCTCAAGTCCTCGAGGAGGAAGCTAGGGAGGAGAGAGAAGTAAAGTCACCCTCACGGCGAAGCACGAGACGCAAGAGTGGCTTTGATGCCAAGTCAATATCGGACCATATTGCAGGACTCCATTCCAGAAGTCCTGCGATCCTCCACGCAGACGGCATGCACTGAGGAGTGCTTTGTATAAACAAACTAATGCACGCGCTTTTTTCATGGTACAATTTTGGAGTCAACGCACGTGGGACACTGGTTTACAGCTTCTCGGAAAGGCTTATGTGCCTTCTCATGGTCATTGCAGGGTTTCCCGATCATGATAATGTGTATGATTATGACTGGACCAGCTTCAGAAGTCCTCAAATGGCACAGTATAACAAAACTCGACTTCTACTATATTCTAGCGGTCAATTATCCCTTTCGATGAGCACCAGAACACATTTACTCACAGTAGGTTCCATGATCGTGCTTGCGCAGACTGGGGACTTCGACCCATTATGTTGGGTTCTTGCTACTTATCGTTGATGAACAAAGAGCTGCCGAC
Organism: Cladophialophora yegresii CBS 114405; assembly: GCF_000585515.1. Classification (NCBI taxonomy): domain Eukaryota; kingdom Fungi; phylum Ascomycota; class Eurotiomycetes; order Chaetothyriales; family Herpotrichiellaceae; genus Cladophialophora; species Cladophialophora yegresii. The sequence continues at coordinate 883,222 of NW_006913046.1, forward strand.
TTTCTATATTCTCATCCACAAAGGCTCTTTGTGTCGTCCTTCAAGTCCATCCTTTGGAGATACGGGGTCGTTCTTGTCGAATCTTCTTTGTTTCATTGTCGTTAGCTATGATATCATGGGTTGTGCCTGTCTGGAGTGTCAACCCTCTCCTATTCTCCTTTCACAAATTGCGCGGCTCAGCAAACACCATTCTGGACGGTAATCACCAGACTTGTCGCAATCTCATTGAGCTCGAAGTCCTCGCAACCTCCTACCTAACACCAACGCCAAGTCTCTGAATTACGACCAGGTGAGGCTCTGTAACCACTAGTCCTGTGGAGAAATCGCTTACAAGATGCATATTCAAGATATTCCGCAAAAATTTATCCCGCCACTTGCGAAACTGTTGCAGTTCCGACCTAACGAGGATCCAGAGGCTCTCTCACTGAGAATTGCCCTGGGGACAAAAAGCCTACCCTCATCTCTCCGATCCAGCCGGCTGGAGAACTTCCTATTGCCTTCCCGTGGCCATCTATGCTCGCTTCACAAGTGCCTCCATCCCGACGTTGTTCGATCAGTGCTTCATCATGTCCAGCTCGAAGTCGGCATTCGCCTCAATAATGTAATCTCTCACAGTGAGATGCTAGCACCAGAGCTGTACAGCCGTGTCAAGAGGCTACGAGAACTGCATGCCCTGTGGCTTGACTCTAGAGAATACAGGAGGACCTTCATGGCTTCATCTTGGGATCTTAAGTGGAAGTATCAAGCTGACCGGTGCGAAGCATGCATGCTCTCGAAGATCACAAGCGATCTACAGATCCTCCTTGACCTTAGGTGGGCGTTCCGCTCACGCGCGACCCGTGCTTTCGTCGCGAAATACGGCAATCCTAGGCTCCAGCAATGGGTCCACGTTTGGATTGCAACATTGGCAGGATTTGTTGAAGAGACCATCGGTACCGCCATTGATCTCGATATGGTCATCCTGCACAATGATGAGGAAGCTATTCTGATGAAGAAGACGAGGGCTGAGATCGCCGCCTTCAGGCAACGAACCCATCAGTATCGGAAGAGCGGACCCGCCAATGGAGCATACATGACACAGGTCCCGTACGATTGGAGTTATCCAATCCAGTCCGCGCCCCATCAACCAAAACCGCAAGAGCTTCCTGCGATCCAGGATGCGACTGGAGTTCAAGCCGAAGAATTCATTGGAGACACAAACGAAGCCCATCTTGAAGGTATGGACCCCTATGAAGCATTAACAAGCACCCCATATCTCCCAAGAACAACGTACTCACCACCAACCAAGCAGCCATCTGAAGCAGTTTTGACCATGAGCACTGTTTCCGCTGACCGTTCTTCCAAAGGCCGGAGCCCGTATGGACAGAGAGAGTCCGTGCGAGAATCGAGTGCCAGTATCCGTGTCTACTTGGACGAGCGTCTACACGTTGTCATGGAGAATGATCAAGATGCCGCGCACGAGGTGGCGCAGTTGCAGCAAGAATACATTCCACCTAGGTCCTTGTGGGAGAAGTCCGCACCTCAGGAGCCGGCACTTATATCGTCGACACTTCTGCCTCGTCCAGACACTACTCAAGGCCTGACCCGTCCAAGTTCCGTGGTCTCAACAGACACCTGGGAGAGATCTACCAACTCATCGAGACAATCTTGGAAGACTGAACAATGCGTAACGGCGGATTGCGGTTCAAGCGTCTATTCATCCCCACCGAAAACCCCGGGCCGAAATGCCTATCAGTCTCCGAGTGAAAGCTGGCGCAACCTCTCGAGGGTCGCCTCTGTACCCAACAGCACTTCGAGAGAACGGCGTCCCCCAAAAGCACAGAATCTCGATCCCGCACAGACGTACACTAACCTTTTGCATTCCTCGCCCTTCTCAGAGTCAAACGCCACTTTACGGCAACTAACCCCGAAACCGCAACAGCAACAGCGTTCAAGCCCAGCACAGGTACGTTCCCCCGGCAAAGAATCCGACTCTGCTCCAGCCTCTGCATCTACGCTGTTTCTGAGATTATACAACGAGGTCAGTCGTCCTGTAGACTTAGCCACGTCGAAAGTTACAAACCTCCGCAATTTGTCAGTTACGCCTGGGAGACCGGTCGATCTTAGCGCGGATGGCCACCAAGTCTCATCTGAATCGAGAGGTGGACAATGCGAGCAATCGCTGCCAGCACCAGTCATGGCCTCGACATCCTCCAAGCCAGACACGCCAACCACGCCACGCGCACCCTGTGCAACACAGAGACCAAAGTCTGATTCCACGGAACAGTTTCTCAAGCTCTACGACGAAGTTGTCTCGTCGTACATGCCTTCGCCAGGTCAAGTGGTGGGGCAACCATGCTCATCGAAGCTTCCTCAATCGACCTCGACTTCCGTCTCCACGGTTACGAGGGAAAGATTAACACCTGAGAGACTCTCTCCCCAAATTCGTCCCGCGCAGCTTTCGGAGAACGTCGACCGCGTCGTACGCAATACCACTAAAGTGACCACCTCGAATGCTCGCGACGGTAGTCGAGCCAGAAGTAATATCGCAAGGACCGTGACTACGACTCCATCGCTGGTCTAAGATTCGACCCTCACCAACGACTCCTCGCGTACCCCCCACAAGCAGGAAGAAAGCGTCAAGGATGATGATAGTGGCAGTGATGAGAGTCGTCACACGACTTGGAGTTCAGCCTACGCGAGTCACCTCCAGGGCAGGGAGGATTTGGGATGGTATTACGGTGGAGACAAGGGTAAAGGTAAGCAGCGTAGATGAGCAGAGCAGAGCAGAGCAGAGCAACGAGCAGGAGAGGAGAAGAACGCTTTCCCCGTTGTAATTGAGAAAGAATGTGAACCAGGACAAGGGACGAGGTCGGAGTCTGTGTTGACTTCGTAATGTACCTTTGTAGGAATACTAGGGTTGAAGACCGTACGTACATACCTAGTACACATTTACCGGATCCCGTGGATCAAAGTACTTGAATGTAGGACAACGTTAGTATATTTGTTTCGGGTGTTCGATGGCGTCCATTTATTCAGCCAGGTTGCGGGACGAGGTTTCGGATGCAGGGCTGGGTGCGCATTGCGTGGTCGTGAGGAGACTCGCAGCCGCAAGGAGGACGGCACTGCATAGTAGCTTCATAGCCGGGAAGTGTTTGTACGGTAATTATTTTGCTGAAAGGGCGAGTGGCATGTGGAAGGGGGATGTTGCTTCATTCGCCGGGTACGCTCCCGATATTGATTGACAAGTTTCAAGTCGTTCGTCCTGTACACAATGGCCGTGGACCAGTGCCTCTCATAGCCCATTCCCCTACCTGATTTCACGATCCGAGAGCTCTACAAGGCCGCAAGCTGACACATACGCACTGATGCAGGGACGAATGAACGGAATTGCGACGGCGAAACCTCAGCTTGGACCGACCCTAGCAGGAGGAACACAAGCGGGACAAGTCCTGTGACGGATAATAGCATCCCATATCGTCGGTGGAAACGATGGTTGCTCCCGATTGAGGCACCGTGGTCGCCGCCAAAACCCAAGCACACCGCAGTGGAGAGGACGAGTCGAGCTGCGCACGACATTTCAGATACGTCGTGGAAAGTCACGCGCTTCCAAAGGGGGCTTCTGCTCGATGCTGCCAGTGGTTCGGAGACCTTGTTCGCCGGTCTGTCGATACAAAGTGATCGCATTGTTCGACGTGCCAATGCTTGCCAAGTGGCGTTGGACACGGGCAGGGTCAGGTCAGCCTCGTCAGCCGCGCCTTTTGGAACGAGGCACCGCGATGGCCACCGAGAGGGAGCCGACGACATCAGGACCCAGCTGAGTAATCATTTCGTGAAGACCGCCTTGGTGAGTGGTTGGCATTTTATGATTGTTCCCGAATTGTTGGCGTGAGTCTTAGCTTCTTTCATTTTCATGAGAAATGCTGGCTCCCGTGGTTGGATTCCGTCGAACAGCTCGATTTGATCGTGTGGGTCACGCATTGGCATTCCTGCCCTCATTGGTGCATGATGGAGATGTAGTTTGCAAGAGAGGAGCTGCAGCTGAGAAAGGGGAAAGGAGCTCGTACAGTGCGGATGGCGGGGAGAGTCGTTGTTGAGACTAAGACGAGGACAACGGAACATCCGCTCTTTAAAAATGATGCTCAGCTGTGTGTAGGGCTGCACATGAAAAACGCGGCGGTGAGGAATAGCCAGAGAATCGTGGCATGTTCAAATCATCGTAAGAACCTCTGCGAAGCTGGAATGCTGTGAAGGATCGAGAGATCGGACTCGGTAGAATCTTGGCTATTGACGAGGCTGTAGCCTCGTTTGCTGGCATTTTCCTTGTTGTCTCTGAGGCACTACGGAATACTTGAACTGCAATTCAAAAACTCGGATGCTTACAGAACTAGGCTGGAGCCCCATGGAGCGTATCGCTCTGTGGAAGTTTCCGCTGACCTATCCTTCAAACACACCAAACTGTCTCTCTCCCTCCCGGTGACCTTCAGCGCTCGAAATCGCCTGGCGTCGCAATTTCCAAGTTCCAACCAACCCTGTTTCTAGACCAACACGTAATCATCCTCATCGCAGTGACATGACTGATCAGGCTGAATCTTGTTCTTTCCTCTGACAAAAACATATTCATCTCTATCCTCATCATGCGGGGTTCGAAGCTGCGCCGTCACTTGACTACTCTCGGGCAGTCCAGCTTCGAGTCTATCAAACGTCACATCCTTGAACAGGGTGAGGCCGAACAGCGTGAGGCTCACAGTAGGATAAACGCTCCTCATGATTGCAATCTTCCAGCGCTCCGCCGTGCGTGGATCTGGATGCAACCAAGAATGGTCCTCTTTGACTGCTTTAAGGAGCTCCTCGATCGTCCAGGGGTAGGCGTACTTTTGTTGTGGCGAAAGGTCGCACCATGGTGGCTCGTTCGAGGAGGAGGTGTCATCAGCGCTGTGAGCGGCTTGGGTTTCCGGGGGTTGGGATGAAGCGAGCTCGTTGACATTGGCTTTGTCGGCCGGCGTTCGGTCCATTGAAGGTGTTCCGTCGCGGTTGGTGGCGAGGTCTGGACGCAGATCAGGTAAGTGGTCGGTAATGCGAAGGTGGTGGGGGATGATTTACGGGCAGTGTTTGACACCGGCGGTGCAGATATGGTTGCAAAAAGCTCGTAGCGAATATCCCGAAGTGTTTGTAGCGGATGTGAAGCTGTTGTCCTTTATGTGGCTAGGTTTTCTGGTGAGCTCACTGCATGGTAGGCCGCGTGGTATTCGCAAGAAACAGTCTCTCAAAGTAGTCGGCACATATTCCCTAATGCTGAACTTCACTTGTGCAGTCGAACGTTACTTGAGAGGTGGATGTGAAGACTCGGTCAACTGTGAATAAGTCCAAACTGCCTCAAGCAATTTTGCGTCTTCACTTCCGTCTGATCATCTCGCACAGTCTCGGCGGTCTGACCTTTCATTGGGCTGGTCTATTTCCAGATTGCCCTTCCCTTTTGGCTCAGTAGCTCATTTTGATCTGCTATAGGAAGTGCTTGTCAAGACTGCAGTGGCCGCATGTCCGTCCATGGCGAAGACTGTTGTGCGCAAGAGCGTGTCGAAGCCATGCAGTATGCGGTACGATGACGCTTCGCTTCACTCCAACAGCTTCTTCAATTCTCCAAATTCAGAGATCCTCTCCTACAGTGCCTTCTTAGCCTCATCCACATGCATCTTTACCTCCGGTCCCGACGCCTGCGCCTTCTGTGCCCAGGCTTGAGCTTCGACGGCCGCCACATACTGCTCCATAGCCAGCTCCAGTTTCTCCTTTGCCTCTCTCAATCTTTAGATGGTTCGATCTCGTCCCAACACCTTGATCCGCGCCACGAGACGCTTCTCGCTTTCCACGTCCTGCAATTCACTGCGTTCCATGTCGTCAACCGCTATGATCGCCTCCAGTTCGTCCGTGATGTCTTTGAAGAGCACGTCGTTGAGGTTAGGATCAGCATCTGTCCGCCGAAGAGCAAAAAGCTCGTGGACTAGAGCGTAGATTTCCTCGTCCGCGATCGCTGGCATCATTCTCAGAGAGCTTGCTTCGTGTTAGCTTTCCGCTCCCGCTTGCCTAGCGGAAATAGTCTGGGTGACAGACCTGAGTGAAATGACGAGGGTTGTGTATGCAAACCTAACAAATCGAATGTGGCTTTATGGGATAAAGCAATTCGGTAGTCCGACTGTTCGATATAGTCTGGCGGAGTTGTGATGATAAGACATTGAAATGGACGAAGTGGGTGTATATAATTGCCTTGACGTGAAGGTGCAAGAATTGTGGCAAGAGTGCTGTCGCGCCTTCACTCCACTGCCCAGAAGTGCCTCGCCATCGCACGTTCAATTGAAGGCAATTCAGCTTGCTCTTAGAAATCTTGGCCTGATTCTCACTCAGTCTTGCGCCGCTTCGCCGGACTCTGGACTTCGTGCTCCTTGACTCCGGTGGCATCGTGAAGTTCTTGTTTCGTAGCGGATGAGCCTGATCGGTGTGGACTCTGAGTCGGGCCGTCCTGCATGCTCGCGTTCGTGCCATTGCCAAGCTGGGCCCCTGTGGCAGTCGCCTTAAAGTTGGAGATCGCCTTCTCACCCGCACCGACACCGCTGCTGATTGTGTTCCTTGGCTCAGTCGCATCGAAAACCATCGGCTCAGTGGCACCGTTTGCTACTCCCTGCTCACCCTTTGCTGCGGGAGCCTGGGTCTGCGTCGTCTGAGTCTGCTCCCCATGGTCAACTCCTTGCTCCTTGGCTTTTCTCTTGGACTTCTTACTCGTCTTGTTATTTGAATCCAGCTGCTTCGCTCTATTTATTTCGTCCTTCTTCTTTCTGTTCTTCTCCATCGACTCTTGTCTTGCCGCACGTTTCTTTTCTTCCTCAATCTTGACCTGTTCAGCGACATCAAGGCGGGCCTTCTCTCGTTTCTCCTCCTCAATCTCGAACTTCTTGGATATGGCGGGGAAGAGTCTCCTCATGTCCTTGATCTGCGAGACCTTGATGCGCATGAGGTCAAATGCCACAGCGATAGGAAGCTCGCGCGCAGCATCGGGTTCAACCCAGGAGGACGAGGACGACGTAGGAGCGAGCTTTTGCGCGGGCTCATGGGCAACATCATCGTTTATAAGGTTGGTGCCGTTGGTCATCTCAGCATCCACCTCATCCAGAAGTTCCCCCTCGGAGACGGGCTCGGGCATTTTGACACTGCTGAATACAGGCATCTTTTGGTACCGCTGGCTGAAGTGCGTGAGGATGAGATTTTTCGCGCGCATTCCTAGAGCAACGCCAACGGCCTCACCAGTTGTACTGTGTTTCTTGGCCCTTGCATCCCCTTCCATGCCATCGTCAAATGTCGCCTCGTGCACAAGAACATCTGAGTCGGCACCAATGTCACAGAAATTCTCACTCGGCCGACAGTCGCCACTGTAGGAGAATTTGAACCCATTCTTGAAGGTGACCGAGACGGCCTGCGCTCCATGACAGTGATTGACCCGCACAGTCCGCCATTCTTTGATGTAAGAGTCGTTCTTCCCTATGTCAAAGGGCTCTCCACGGTGCAACAACCCTTGAGAAGCGTCGCAAGGTACCGGCGTGCAAAGTGCGTCCGTTGGCAGCCCCAAAACAGATTGGTATTCGTCCACGTAGTCCAACATGTTGATTTCCGACAGCAGGTAAGGTGGCGATGGAGACACACCCTCCGACCCGGCCAGTCTCCCCACAGTCTTGTGTACCGCTTTCAGCACCGAAAGGGTGCCGAGATGATGGTCAGCGTGAAGGTGAGAAATCCATATCGCTCGCAAGTTGAATAAAACATCGTCCAGTTGTTGTGCGTCGTACAGTCTCTTCAACTGACCAAGCGTGCCTTCTCCGCAATCGAACAGGTAGTTTCCCATGCCCTGTGGCATGCGTAAGAGTACTGCTGAAACATTGCGATATTTCGAAGGAGCTGCAGAACCGGTACCCAAAGTAATGATCTCTGGTTCTTGTAAGTCCGCACTTGGAACGAAAGCTGAAGTGGCAGCCCGGTAAGATGATATATCGTCCGGTAGCAGTTCTTGGACTTCTGGTTCCATAACAGTTGTGAACGAGGCAGAGTCAAGGTTCGAAGGTACGTCTTTCTCGTCGATGGCGAAAGTTGGCTCGATATGCACTTTCAAGCCTCTTTTTGCCAGGACGACCTGCGGATCGGCGACCAAGGAGCGAAGCTCGGGCCCATACTTATCCAGCGCAGGACGGTACGCTTGTGAATTGTCGAAACGAGGAATCGAGAATAGACTTGGGGCGATTTGAGCCAGCTGGCTCGAAGATAAGGCGCTGGAATCGTGAGTAAGGTGGTCGTTACAAAGGGACGCATCCGACATGATGTGCTGCATGTGCCTCAGTTGATGTAGTAGATTTTGGAATTGCTCGGTTCGTACGACATCTTGCCGGGTGATCCAGACCGCGGCTTCAATACCGTCCAAAAGCTGGTCCATCTGCTTGCTTAGGTTCCGTGCAAGATCATCCAGATGGCCGACAGAGGGCACGTCGAACAAGGCAAGACCTCTCCCAGGTCGAGTGGGGCTTAGGACCATCTCCGAAGTGATCATCATGCCGCTACCATCGTCGCTCTCGACCGACCTACCTGCTGCCAGTTGGGCGAATTTCGGACCAGGTTTCATACCTAATGCTTTGGCTTTTGTCACGTCGAAACTCCCGCGTTGAGGGTGGCCCTTGATAATGTAGGACATCACGGCCCCGCGAGGCAGACCTGATGCTGGGGCCAGCTCCTCGACAGTAGAGGCAGGCCAGGGATTACGATGGCGGACAACAGAGTCTGGTGAGAGCGGCGTGTTATCGAGATCAAGGACTGGACAAGAGACTAGGGTCTTTGTCTCGGGATCGCGCACGTAGACAACGGCAGGAAGCTTGATGTCCTTCAGCTTGGATTGGAATAGCTGATCACGTCTCCAGTCGGAATCGAACATGTTTCTGACGACTTTCTTCCGAATTTCCTGCTCGGTTTCCAACTGTGCTTCATCGATTGCGACATCATCGATGCTGGTAGATGCGTCTCGAGTCAAGAGTGCCCATACACGGATATTTTCATCTTCATGAATAGGGTCCTGGTCGGTAATGGTTTTGCGAGCACCAACCTCATGCACTGACAACGGCATCCCCGTCCGGAAGACAAATCTCCTGGCACATGCCAGCGAGTGCATTTGCATCGGACCCGCGTGTATGTCCAGCCTCGGGCGCTTGACACCGTCTTCATCCAACTCTGATTGCTGGACATCAGACATGGTAAGGATCATGCCAATCAGCCCTCCGTTGTTCCAATGAGTTTTGCCTGCGAGGAAGAGACCTCGGACTTTTTTCAGCCCGATGCCACGTTGTATACATGCCCGCTGCGTGCCCTCGGTGATCTCTCCAAGAAGATATCTCTTCGTTGCGAAGTGGAGAAGTAGGGTTGTGCCCGGGGTATCTGAGGTGGGAGTCGTAATGAACTCGAAATGGAAGTTGGTGCGCACGCCTACAGAGGCGGCGCCCGCCCTCTGTTGTGCCATTCGATCGAGGTTGTCGACGTTCGGTGTGGAAAGATCCGGTGATAAATCCGGATCTTGTTCACCTCGCGAGTTGTAGGATCTCTGCGGCAATCTGGGAGGATAGTGACTTCGAGCGTTGAGGGATATCTCCTTCAGGCGGGCTCTAGGGGTATGAGGACTTCTTGCTCGTATGCCAGTCTTTGCTTCATCCCAGTAGCGAGGCCAGTGCAGCGAGGAATTGTTTTTCTCGCTCAAGTCGAGCTGCTGCCACGGCCACAAGAGCAGACTGTGCGAAGAAGAACCCAGGCCAGATTGCAGACGCCGATCGGATTTGATATAGGAAGAGAAGGAGAGGCGCTCAGAGAGAGCAGGATACCTCGCAGGGAGTAGCCTGGGGGTGGATGCCTTCCGAAAGACACAGGTCGAGATAGCCACGACGGATGGGTTGAGAAGGAATGTGTCACCGCATGTTACAGCGCAACTGACTCTGTGAAGGAGAAGTTGCGTCTGAGCAGAGTATTATCAAATCAAAGAATGAGTCACGGCAAACGAGTGTCTGACTAAGTCTGTCTTTTATTGCAATTGCAGTCTGTCAATCGTGTGCAAAAAAGTTGAGATGGTTGTGGACAAGGCTGCAACTTTGCCTTGCGTCACCATCCGCACATGGTACGGCGTCCGGACGTGGAGAACACCTCAGGAGAACACCTCAGAAAGACGATCTATACGTGACCTGCCCTCACAATACTTAATGTTCATTCTAAGAGACAATGGATACTTGAACTGATAAATAAAGTGTAATTTGAAGAGCTATGAGCTGGCATCGATGAAATGAGCAGAACGAACCGTCAAGGGCTCTTGAGTTCCTCCCACAAGCCTAAGCACCCGATAGTGTAAACCCTTGGAGTCAAGCCTTCATTCCATATGTGATGTAAACTCAGCGAGCTTCACACAGCTGTCATCCAGATCGTCGCACATTCTTTTTAGGTTGGTCATGCTTTCCTCTTCTGAGATATCTGCGGGCTCTTCCGCATGATTGGAGTCATTCCCTTCCGATGAGCAAGGATATTCAGAGGCAGGCGAGTTAAAGTATAGCGCGAAGACGTCCTGGTCGAGGGCTATGGAGTTATCAACCTCTGAGACCTCTGCAGCAGTGGCGGGCATCATGGAGGGAGACAGCTCTGGAAGTCGCGGTACTTCTTTCGACGATTTTGAGGCCGCCTTGTTAGGAAGAGGCTTCCCTGACAGGCGCTCTAAATCGAGCATAGGAGGTGGAGGCAGCTCGGTGACAGCGTAGACATGGTAGTCGTTGGTTGGGACTGCGTTCATCCATCCATTTGATGGTTGGAGAACAGAGAAGTCGACGGGAGTCTCGGGTATCAGTGCCATTCCGATCTGGGGTGGTTGGTTCTGGAGTTGTTGAGAAGCCGCACTGGAGCTAACATCCTTTTTCATTGGCTGAGATTGGGATTGGGGCTGAGCCTGGACAGGCTTCGGCTGTTGGATGTTCTTTTGCAGGTTTGGTGGCGGCAAGCCAGATTGGCTAAGCTCTTGCAAGAATCCAGAGAAGGCTTGAGAAGACAGCAGCATGCGAGTAAGATCAGTAAGACGGTTGTTCTCCTCTCGAAGTTGCTGGTTTTGCACACGCAGGTCGTTCGCTTCTTGCACTTTGGTGGCGACCTCTCCTTCGAGTTGGCTAATGTATTCTGTCGAGACAATTAGTACGTTGGATGTGATACTTCATGCAAGAAAACTTACCCTTCCTTCGAGAACGGAAAGCGCGAGCAGAAACCTTGTTTCTGAGCTGTCGACGTTCCTTGCTGGAGAGCTTCTTGCCCTCTTCGCTTGCCAGAAGACGTTCGTCCTCGTCCATTTCATCCTCATCCTTCTTGATTCGCGGCATGTTGGACATTCCACCGGAAGCACCATCGTCGTCTTCGGACACAGAAGCCGCGCTGGCCTGTCTCATGCGATTCAGGACCTTGGAGATGCTCTCTTCGACAAGGGGATCCTTGGCTGGTTGAGTCTTTGTAGGAGATGAACCGGGAAGAGGCTTTTGTCCCTGTGGACGTTGCTGCTGTTGACGGGCCAGCTGTTCTTGCTTCTGTGCCTGTTGCGCCTTTGCAAGAGCAGCCTGCTGGCTATGCATGCCAGGGTAGATTCGCTTGATAGGAGTAGAAGGGGTATTGGCCGGTGCCACCAAGGTATTTGGGCTGACGAACTGAGCCGGACCAGAGGTTTCTGGGAAGAACATTGTCGGGAGACCAATTGGCGAGTCATCGAAGTCCATATCACCCGGATTGCGGGAGAAGTCAAGGTCGTCAAGGTCGCTTAACGGCATGTTCAATGTCTCGGTGGGCATTATAAACCCTCCATTGTTCTCATGGTATTGTAGCCCAGAAGCCTTGTTGATGTTGAAAGTGCTCGCTAGGGCTCCTCGAGGAATGCCAGTCTGCTGATGGTACAAGTCGTATTGAAAGCTCGGACCCGGAAAGGTAGGGGTCGTAGTCGACGGAGGGACGGACGATTGGGGTGTCAGCATCGGAACAGGCTTGATGTCTGGTGAGTCGATGAGAAAAGAGTCGTAGTCAGTACTGAAGTTGGTGTTGAGTTCAGCCATGCTCGACTGAGCCGAATTGTAAGTCATGGCTGGAGAGGTGCGTGGCCTAGATGCCTGCGCGGGTCAATTGTGCCAAAAATAGGCACAAGTCGTTCGGATCGTCTGCAAACTCAATTCCACCTCAATCGTGCCCTTGGAAATCGTCGTCGAGATGATTGAAGGTGTAGTGAGGCGTATCGACGACGAGTTGGATATGAAACGAGTGAGTGTTCGAAGAGACAAGTGAGATGCAGGCGAGCAAGGGACAAAGCGAGACGGAGGATAAGGGAGCAGAAAGTTGGCAGCGCTGGAAGTGAGGAGCCACTCCCAAACCACACGCTTGGGGCCGACAGAGGCTGTGCTCGCGAGCTGCTACCCACTTTAGCAAGGCGAGCGAGTTACGAGGGCCACGAAGGGAATATCGGCGGTTTGTCGCTCCGTGATCAGCATGTCACTGCTGCAATCTCCACCAATGATACAAGATGTTGCCTCCGCCATTAGGCTGCTATGATTCTTTAATCCAGAGTTGCCAATGCATTGGCATTGCTGGCCCTTGATCATTGGCAGACCCCCAAGCTGCTTCTTTCACTGCAGACGCCCCGAGAGACGCTGTCGAGGCGCGGGTTGACTAGACGCCAAGTATTGGCCTTGCTTTGCGCAAGATGAAACCCTTCTGTGCCGGCAGTGAGAGGCGTCCAACAGCCCTCACGTGACTTCGGCAAGTCTGCCATCAGACGTTGGAGCGCTTCAATAATCATCAGGCTCGACATCCGCCGCGCTTCCGGACAACCATGCACCCTGTACTTAGGCTCTCTAGGTACTCCTGCCTCGTCCTCGAAGCGATTGGAAAGTGTCTGGTTAGAAACCTTTACCCGGTCATGGATATTGAGGCGCTCTGTCTTCAAGACTGTGTGCTGTGCACTAAGGTCATCTCCTCCTACCGTCGAGACTATTTACAGATTTCAGTCCAGGACAATGCTTGGACATACGTTAGGCGGAACTTCCAGCGATTTCCGCAAGTGGCTCTTCTGGCAGAAGCCACGGAGTTACCGGACTGTGGCGCTGAGATGTGGCGCTACGATGTAGCTTGTCGAGTCATGTGATGAGCCGACACCTTCTCCTCGGACCTCGTACGGACCTCGTACGAGATCCGTCATTGCCGGCGCAGCCCGTCGTTTGGTTTGTTCTTTTCCTCGATTCGAACATTTCAAGCATTAGTCACGGCTATACGCACTGCTTGTCTGCGGGGCCTGATCTATTAGCCCTAGCTGTTCAACAGAGGATGACAATGGTCCATTCCCACACTCTAGATGTCAGGAGTGTCCAGTGATTCTTGTCCCTCTTCATTATGGCTGAGGCCGGTTTCAAGCAGTTAATGGCGAGTCTCCTGCGCCAGACGAGGCCGCAGTCATTTCGCCACTCCAAACCACCTCGATATCCTCAGCGTCAGCTTTCTACCGCGGCCAATGCATCGTTGCAGCCTTCCGAGCCAGACTTACCTCAATGGCAGGCCCACAGAGTCGAAAGTCACCCTCGCGCTCGAGATGATCAAGTACCTGAAGTGAAGCGGCCACGCCTCGACAAGCTTCGAAGCGAGAAGGAGCCGCGACAATTCTCGTCTTTTCTTACCGACAACTATTCCCGCCAACATAATTACCTACGAATATCCATCACCGAGAGATGTAACCTGCGATGTCTCTATTGTATGCCCGAGGAGGGCATTCAGCTCTCACCACCAGCCCATCTACTGACCACGCCCGAAATCGTATACCTCGCAGAATTGTTTGTTGACCAGGGCGTGGATAAAATCCGTTTAACAGGAGGAGAGCCCACGGTTCGAAAAGACATAGTGGAACTCATGCATCAAATCGGGAAGTTGAGGAGTAACGGCCTCAAAGAGCTGTGCATAACGACAAATGGCATATCATTACATCGCAAGCTGGACTCGATGGTCGAGTCTGGCTTGACGGGCGTCAATTTGAGCTTGGATACACTCGATCCTTACCAGTTTGCGATTATGACGCGCAGAAATGGTCACGAGGCCGTGATGAAATCCGTTGATCGAATTCTGGAAATGAACAAGCTGGGCGCTGGAATCAAGCTGAAGATCAATTGTGTGGTAATGCGCGGCCTCAACGAACGCGAAATCTTGCCTTTTGTGGAACTTGGCCGGGATCAAGATGTGGAGGTTCGCTTCATTGAGTACATGCCATTCGACGGGAACAAGTGGTCGGAGAAGAAAATGATGAGTTTCGGAGAGATGCTGGCTCTGATACGGCAGAAATACCCCCATGTTGAGAAGGTACAGGACCACAAGAACGACACCAGCAAAACATACCAGGTTCCCGGTTTCGCTGGTCGAATCGGATTCATTACGAGCATGACGCACAATTTCTGTGGCACGTGCAACCGGCTTCGAATCACTTCGGATGGTAATCTGAAGGTCTGTCTTTTCGGCAACTCGGAAGTCTCCCTTCGTGACATTCTCCGTGAGTCAAACAATGGCCGACCCATCGATGCCGAAGCCATGGAAGCAATTCGCCAACTGGAAATGGACCGCCGTCAGCAGTTGAGCGGAAGTACTGGCGCCCTGGGATTCTCGGAGAAGGAAGCCAAACTGCTCGACGTAATCGGCATGGCGGTGAAGCGCAAAGAAGAAAAACATGCTGGCATTGGCGACCTGGAAAACATGAAGAACAGGCCAATGATCCTCATCGGTGGGTAAGCCTTGACATCCCAATCTATCCTCCCAGGTTTTCACGCAGTCACGACGAAAGGTGTTATGTGGCAATGTATACGATGCCAATGAATATAGATCTACTATGAACATAGATCTGCCTCGTTTCTGGTTCTTGTCCTGTTCAAGGCGCGTGCTTTGGTCAGTGATCCCGCTGACTCTGATTTTCTTGTAGATGATGCTCCTGCCACCCAGCAACTGCCAGCCTCGTCGTCCAGGACAGTTCTCACCAGACATGTCAGCCCAGTCTCTACCTTTCGCCAGCCACTCATACCAACTCACTTGCTCCACCCATCCGTTTCACCTCCTTCGTGGTCTCAGACACGCTGTTATTCCTCGCTCTTCCCGGGTCTCCCGGCCGGGTTCAGAAAATTCAGTAATTCAAGTTCATTGACCCGAGCACGGTTGAGATATAGTGCATTCCGATATGTGCACGGCCAGCCTACACATCGACATATTCCAACCACGTTGCTAGAAAATATCCCAGCAACATCCAGCCGGACAATGGAGGACAGTCAAGAACGCAGGTCGTCAGGAGCATCGCCCGAGGCTGATATTGTTATCAAGGGCACAAGGTTCAGCAACTGCTTGAATAGCAACATTCCAGAACGTCGCAAGTTGAAAATCGCAAGAGCTAGGACTCGGGCTCGGGCTCGACGCCACCCAAGCACTTATGGTAGAGACAGGAATCAAACTCCACCAACTCGTCCGCCTCTTGGGAGCTCACCATCGGTTGGGATATCTTCAGCCAGCGCCCCACAGGCTGTGGAAAACGAGCGACAGAGTCCGGCAAACCTCTCTGACTCCGTCGCGGGAGACGGCACTGCAACCACCGCTGACGCGGTCCCAACACTCAATCATCTTACAGCCGATGGCGAAGCGCACATGGTCTCCATTGCACAGAAGAAACCGACGTCTCGCTCCGCGACAGCTACCAGCTTGCTCCTCTTCTCGCACGAAGGCACTTACAGCGTGTTATTTGCTTCACGTCTTCAAAAAGGCGATGCCATGGCTGTGGCCCGCATCGCGGGTATACAAGCCGCGAAGAAGACCTCTGATCTCATCCCACTCGCCCACCCGGGGCTCAACATCACAGGCGTCACCGTCCGCCTGGAGCCCTTCAAGGGAGACAGTGTGCCCTTTCCTCTCTCAGAAGCGTTCAAGCAACCGCACGTGGCTGCTGACGTCGAGACCCTCCACGGCGGAGTCCTCGTCACAGCCACGGTCGCATGCGAGGGCAAGACGGGCGTGGAAATGGAAGCCATCACTGCCGCCTCCGTGGCCGGACTGACCATGTACGACATGCTCAAAGGCGTGGACAAATGCATGGTTCTAACAAGCACACGGGTCACCGCGAAAAGTGGTGGCAAGTCTGGAGACTGGGAGTGGGACCATAAATCACACCAACGCATTGTCCGCCACGACCAGAAACCCACCTCTGGTGAGCGCCAGAAATCCCCGACCAAACAACAGAAGATCCAAAGCGCTGTTCAGGAGACCACAAGGACCGCCCCCGTGACGGCGGAGGACATGAAGCTCCAACGGCTGAAGCGGTGGAGCAACCACCACGAAGCCAACCGAGAGCAGGCAGGATAAAGCGTAGCAGTCCGGCGGTCTGAGATTCATGGAACGAGGGTGATTGAGTGATTGCCGTGGTCCCTGGGAAAATCAGCCGAAGTCGATTCTTGCGAGTTTTGTGATGTGCGCACTTGATTGTCCTGTGTTGAGTGTGTACTCAAGCAGGCATCTCGATGTAAAGTATGTATATAGATTCTATTGTGTATATGTACATGTGTATGTGTTCACAGTACATGCCATGTATATATTCCCCCTGCTGAATACGCCTCAACCATCCTCAAAGGCTGAGTGGGCTTCACGGCATGGAGACCGACTTAAGATACCTAGGTACCTGGTACACGGAGCCCCAGGAAGCAGTTGAACAGATCCGAAATCCGCCGAAATGCGTAGCCGATGTCTATCCAATATATCTATAAGGTATGCACGAGCACTCCTTACGGATCTGAAATCCGACAACGATAAAATGTAGCTTCGCACTGCACTGTATCGTCTTTCCATGCCGTAAAAGTAGTCTATAGTCTATAGGGTATCGTATCTTCTTGTACTATATATGCTCGCTCAGAAGAAGGGGCTCAATCACCAATCCATTCGCTCGCTCATCTCAGCCACACCTGCTCGAACACGCCACGCAGGGGTTTCTGCCCCGAGATCTCCTCCATGAACCTCTCGCTCACGGGCGTGATCAAGGGGGACCAGCGGTTGAATCGCGTCTTGGCCCAGTCGAGGCAGAAGTGGTGGGTCCTCAGAAACTCAGGGGGTTGAGATCGCGTTGCGGGGTGGGCTTGCGGCCGGGGTGGCGTGGGCCTGTACGTGGACGTATTGAAGACTGGCATGGGGCATGTCGTATGCGTGGTGCTCGTATTCGCGGACATCGTTGTCGGCTCTGACTGAGGTGTGATGTTCCACCTGCTTTCGTAGATGGTAGGGCCGATGGCGAGGTGCGTCAACGCGGGTCTCGGGCCGCCGACACGAGCCGGAAACACCCACTCCACGAACTTGATGGCGTACTCTTTGATGGTGTAGTCGCCCAGTTGGCTTAGGGTCTGGTTTTCGGGGAAATTGCGGACGTGAATGGTCTTGAGGTGCTGGAGGGTTGGGAGGGCCGTCTTTCTTAGCCGCACCATTTCATCTGTCCAGGGGAATCCCATGCCTAGCTCGACGAGGTTGGGACACAATCGGGCAATGTCGTTGATGGAATCTTCCCAGAGATCGTGGCTGTAGCCGCCGACGCCGAACGGGCGGGATGTATCCATTGTTAAGTGCTCGCGGGGTTGGATGCGTGATTCAAAGACGAGGGTTTCAAGGGTAGGACCGTGCTCGGCGATGAACGTGCTAGGCCGCTCTAGAATGGCGGCATTCTCGAACAACAAAGACAGAGTGCGCAGGCCAGTGAAGGAGGTGAGGAAGCGGACCGTCGCGTCCTTCAGGGCGGCCGTGGGATTTTCGTGTCGGAAGAGGAAATGTTTCAGGGAAGGGGTCGCTTGTGGGGTTTGGGGTGCTTCGGGCGACGTGGCGGTCCAGTGGAAGGTACTTGCGATGGATTCCAGTAGTTCAATGCTTCCGGGGCAGGATTCTAGTGCAAGCCGCTCGAGGCGGCAGAAGAAACGAGCTTGCGACATCGATGCTGGCCGGAGGAGTCCGACGTCCAAGCCGGACAAAGAGAGCTCGCGGAGCTGGGGAAATGAATCCAGTGCGTATGCTGAGGTGAGGAAACTCTCCCTCGGCTGAGGTATCTGGTTGTAGAGGCCGAGTCTGTTGTGCTGGTATCGTTCTATTAGTTGCTTCTCTTGTCCCAAGGATAGACACTGTAAGGTCCTCTTGTTCGCGGATATGATTTTTTCCACGGCATCTCCTTCATTCACGGTGCGAGCATCCAAGACGCTGAGGGCCTCGGGCACAAGGCTCTGTTGCCCGGATTCAAGATCGTAGAAGGAGAGGTGTTGGAGCGTGTTCCCGTGCCGACGGGCGAGGAAATCGAGCACTTGGGGACTCATTGGTCTTTGGTGGAAAAACCTGGAGAGCATCAACGGCTGCAAAAGCACTTGACGAGAGACCTAGAGCTTACTCGAAGCGTGTCAACTGATTTGCAGGGATCTTCTCAAGGAGACCATTGACAGCGGCGCTGAAGGAACCTGCATCGGAGATACGTCTGCGTTTGTGCATTGAATTTCTCCTTTGGATCCGCCCATTTCTCATCGTGAACTCCCGTACTGACTGGGTGACTGGCTTGCGGAAGGTTGCCTTCCGACTCTGGTCCAGTTCGAAGTCGATGGTGTGGTACAGTCGAGCCATAACCATGTCTTCCAGAACACGGCATGTTTGGGACAAATTGTATAGGTCTCTCCGGTTGTCCAGCTAGTCGCTTGTCAGCCAATTTAGGCTCTTACTCAAAATTGTGACGTCGAACTTACAAAGTCGACAATGTGGAGTTTGACTTCGGTTGGGAGACTCAGCAACCGACAAGGCTGTGGAAATAGGGATGCCTCCATGGTGATGGTCCCAGTATGAGAGCACGGATGTCGATGTCCACGTCGCGGGCGGAAGAGGTCTCGGTCACTGCAATGTCTTCATGTTCCATCCTTCAGTATGGAAGACTCCGGTTTGGATGGGGCCGGTCGCATTTATGATCACTGGTGACTATGCGCCATAGCGGTGGGGACTTTCGCGTTCAGCCTTGACATCAAGGGACGCGTGCCAAGGGAAGGCGAGACCACAGTAAACTGTCAGCATGCGTTAAATAAGGTCGCATTATGTCAGATCGGCTGCGTTCTGACGAAACGGCAGTCGATTCGGGAAACGAGGACTGTCTCGACGTAGACATGAGGAATGAAAGGAGATAAGCGGCGTAGCGGCGACGGGCCTTTCGTGCATGTTGGTGATGCGGTCGAAGCGCGTCTCGACCAGTCAAGATGGCGCAATTCCATTGTCCTCAAAACTTGTCGGAAGCGGTGCGAGCGCGACTCGGCACCGTGCAGCAGCAACAGCGCGTCGAGCACATTATTCACCAGCAACACGCTCCCACTCATCTGGACTCGGAATGCCAGCGGAAAAATGACGATGGACGATCATCCGTGCAGGTACAGGATCCGCCGGATACAGGCCTGTAAGTGCAGGTGGGTACATACCTATTGTAACTTGGACGTCGTAATGGCGCAGTGGGTACGGAGTCCACAGCCGCAACGGCACGCTCTTAAAAATACTCGTTAAGGATTGCTGATCTTGGTTTAGATCCTAAGCCGGCCACCTACACGCTACAGATAGTCAACCATTCACGTCTGCTGCACCTTTACCGTTTATTTATTAGGTACTCTGTACCTGGCAGGGTGGTGCGGCCGAGAGCCCGGCCAGTTTAACTTCCCATTTTAGGTCAATCGGATGGATCTTTCAATTTGGCAGGCAGATCCTCCTAGCCTTGCACTACTGGTGAGGCTGACCGTATCCGAAGCGAGCGTGCTCCGAGCAGGACCGCCGTTCGACGGGAGGGGCGCGAATACTCAGCGGACTATCGTCCAGGCGATTAAGGATCGCTGGATCCAAGCCCGAGTGCCCAAATGCAAGGCACATGGAGGCTCCTTGACCAGTTTACAGGGTGAAGGAGGAATGTTGCTTTTATCTTGTTAGCTCTAACAATGCCCTTGGCTAATCTTCCTGTGGCCTTTGCGTTGTATAGCAGTCGTATCTTGCGCCTACCCTGGTTCTGCGATGCAAATTTTTCACTGCTTCATCATGGTTTGCTCAGTCAAATTCCAAGCTGACAATGGGTTGCAGCCTTAATAAGTGGGGGAAAAGGATACTTCGGAACTGGCTACTCTTACATCCGCCATCCCAGCAGCTTACCTTGCCACGCCAAAGTGAGCTTGTCATTGAGAAAAGCTTGAATGTTTAGGAACATTCCGACCCAGTGGCATGGGAGCATCCACAGTCAATATCCGGACTCCCGCAGGAGGTACAGGACGCCCACCAAATGCACGACGTCCACGACATCCACGAAGCGGAGCATTGTACCACAATGTACGATGGAAATTGGTCTTGATCCAAGAATCATGTCCGCAAGCGGCGTGATACGCAGAGAGTCGAGTGAACTGCAAGAGGTCACTGGTTCAGAGCATCATGTCAGCCCGTTGATGGCGCATTCTACAACAAAGTTGGACTTGTCTTGGGATCCAAGACTGTGTCGAAACCCTCGTTCTCCAGACAGACAGCTGGCCATTTCCCGTCCTGGCTCTCCTTAGGCCCAGCGTGCGGAACGAGGGAGTATGCTGACGGCGCTTCGGTGTCAGGAGCACACATTGTGAGACGCTGATCTGATTTTGTATTCTCTGCTGCTTCACCCCTCTCTTCTTATAACCAGATGCACCTGATCCCGGCAAAGCTGAAACTTCCGATCTCGTTGGCTGCAGCCGTCGTTCAGCCTTGCAAAAGGCGGCGCAGTGAAGGACAGGGACGCAAAATGAGTCGTCGCTCGTACAAAGGCCGCATTTAGAGCCAGCTCTGGTAATGGACCCTTTGTCGAGAGTAGCAAGGTGCTTCAAGAGGCAGGAGGTACGAAGTAAAAATAACAGTGGTCAGTGAATGGCTGTTGGATATTAGCTGAGGTCTTTGTTGAAACTTCGATAGCGCAATTCCATGTCTTCAGGTGAGCTATTCTCTGGTCCAGCATTTCATGTAGGTAAGGTGTAGATTGTGTGTCCTCGGTGTGTTCTTCCTGTCGTGTGCCTGTACAGAGTACAGTACGGAGTACGGACTATGGACATCTGAGATCGAGTGGCGTCGTTGTACCCATCTCACCCACCGTATCGTGCACTGGTGTCTTTGTACGTGGCCGCAATTAGGCTTTGCGGAGGAATATAATTCCACTGCCGTTTTGCGCAAATAGAGGCCAGCTTTGAGATCAGCTTTGAGATCCTCAAGAGGTCCTGCTTCACGCCTCATCCAGTACCAGGATTTGGACCTCTCTCCATAACTGGCAACCGGTGACCTGAGGAGCACCGTAGCGACTGCCGGCAGCTCATGTCTCCTAGGGACTTGTCCTTCCTTCTTGTAAGATCTTGATCCGTTCGCTCCTTCTTGTACCATCCAGACCCGGGGTTTTCTTCGTCTGTGGCTAAGGCCTCTTGGTCACTGACGGCTTGGCTGGATACCTCAAGCTGGGTTGGGCGCTGTGCCATCGTCGTATGAATGCTTGCGCTAAGCCGCCCGAAAATTCAAGCACAATGCGGACTGGTTGACGGCGGGACAATGGGGTAGATGTGAATGGTGTGGACACTTGATGAGACCATGTGAGTGTACCTCTCGGTGGACATGAATGCCTGTGTCAAATCCAGACTGGTTCTATTCATGACATCCGGCCGAAAGTCCCACGGGGTGCACAGCGACGGGTGCGGCAGTATGCCAGATGCCGGCACTTTTGAGAAGGAGGATGATGTCGTTCCTTCTTCGCGCTCCAGCAACACCATCATCCCCTCGATTAGTCGTCGTCGCTTAGTCGCCCACCGCCACCACAATGTCGCGCCAAGGAGAAGATGACGCCAAGAGCACACAGAGTATTGATAGCCTTGAACAGCGTCTCAAATTGGCCCAGATCAACAGTCGCCTGAACGAATTCATTCCTGATCTGCCGGTGGCTGACTTTACTCTTCCTAGAGACTTCCTCAAAACCGATAGTGACGAAGAGCTGGCTCTGAAGGCGCACACTACGGACAAACGACCTTTGTTCTGCCTGGCGAATCTGCTTCCTCTTCCTTACAACCAGAATCGTTTACTCTGCGACCTCCGTCCTCGGCCTCGCCAGCAGAACCCGAGATGGATCGTCGACTTCGTCAGAGCAAGCCACGCTTGTTACTCATGGGGCAGCGCAGGTACGAACTGCTTTCACCGTCTTCTGTCCTTGATCACTGACAAAATTCGTAGAAGTGGCAAATCGTCGATCACCAACGTCGTCTTCCACAAAACCCCTCCTCAAGAGACTTTGTTCCTCGAATCCACCACTCAAATCCAGAAAGATACCATGCACTCGTTCATGGACTTCCAGATCTGGGATTTTCCTGGTCAAATTGACTACTTCGATCCGACTTTCGACACCAACCAGATCTTTTCCGAAATCGGCGCGCTGGTCTGGGTCATTGACGCACAAGACGACTACTCAGAATCCTTGAATCGGCTCACTACCACAATTCTCAATCTCCAGACCACTTTTCCTCACGTCAATGTCGAAATCTTCATCCACAAAATCGACAGCTTGAATGATGAGTTCAGAACCGAAGTTTACCAGGACATTGCACAACGTGTCGGCGATGACTTGAACGACGCAGGCTATATCAACCCCAATGTCACCTATCACATGACCTCTATCTACGATTACTCCATCTTCGAGGCATTCTCCAGGGTGGTCCAGAAGCTGATACCGCATCTGGACACCCTGGAGAACCTCATGAACACCCTGGTCAACAACAGTGGGATGGCGAAGGCGTACCTCTTCGACATTTTGACCAAGGTCTACGTGGCCAGCGACACGCGTCCGGTGGACATGGAGGTGTACGAAATGTGCGCCGACTACATCGACGTCACTGTCGATATCACCGACTTATACGGCCATGAGCGCAAGCATGGCGTGGTGTTAGGAGACCAGATGGAGGAGACGGAGTCGTCCATGATCATTCATGACGGCTCCATGATTTATCTCAAAGAGATGAATCGATATCTCTGCTTGGTGACCATCATCAAGAACCCCGAGGCCAAGGACAAGAAGGGCCTGATTGACTACAACGTCCACTGCTTCCAGGACTCGTTGAACGAGTTGCTGGCGCAGGCGTGGCGCGAGGACAAGGGGGGCGGAGAGGGCCAGGATGGCGAGGGTGTGGCCCAGGAGGGTCTACAGGCCCAGGCCGAGAATTGAGGGACGGGTAGGCAGGCCCTATCAGACGGCGGATAGCACTAGAGTCAAGCGTAGGCAACGAGGCTGACTCAATGAACAAAGAACCATGACCCAAAGCGTAGCTCTCAGCTCATGACCAGTTTGTACGTGGAGGCGTGGTTGTGCTTCTCATTCCATGGCTGCTACAAGTGTAGGTCATTCCTGCCAAGCCACACCATTTTGCCTCGTCAGACGCCCTTCTACGCCACGCCAGGTAACAGCAGCCTCCATCTACATGCAGGCTCGCTTCCCTTCAGAGTGCGAAAATCCTATCAGTCGACTGGGCGACGTTGATGGCATCGGGTCACTCGCTGACGAGACTCAACTGATCCAGGAGACTGATAGTGCTGGTGCCAGCCAGACCCGCAATTCATTAAATCCACGAATCCAATTTTTGCGCCTTTCCGCCATCGTCAGAGGACGACAAGGCACCTTGGGGGCAACTCCTCCATATCAGCCTGTACCGCCATCTTTGCATCGTCAGTTGGATGTTGACCAGGAGCCAGTCGAAGATCGAGCGGATACCAGAACGCCGTCGCCGTTGCGCAATCTCGCTCTCTCAAATTGCTATTGCGGGCATGAGTCACCACACCGTCACATAACCGCATCGCCCACCCTTTACACTCGGCTCTCAAATCTACCTAAAAGAGCGATCAAGATGCCTCAGACAGGATTTCAGGCTCTCATCCTGTGCGGCCCAGGCATTGGACTCAACACCTTCACCAGCGTCCCCGCGGAATTTCCCAAGGCGCTCGTGGCAGTCGCAAATCGGCCGATGGTCTGGTATGTGCTGGACTGGTGCTACCGCATGGGCGTGACAGATATCACCCTCGTCACGCCGCCAACATCGAAAGACACGATCGCCGCTGCTCTGGCTCAAAATCCATACCTCACGAGCCTGCCCTCGCCGTCCGCAGATCTCTTAGCCCCTGCATCACTAGAATACACGACTCCCACGGCGGAGCTACTCAGACTGCCAGAGGTGCAGGAGGTGATCAAGTCAGACTTTTTGCTACTCCCCTGCGACCTGGTCTGCGGTATTCCAGGCGACCAGTTCCTAGAAACGTACTTCACCCGGTTGGGTGGGCCTGGCGGCATTGGTGCAAGCTCCGGTCTGGAATACGATATGTCACGAACCGAGTTATTGTCACTCGGTGGCGAAAGGCGAGGCCGTCGTGGTGGCCTATCGATATGGTATAACACTGTGGACCGCGAGGAAAGCGTCAAGGGCGAAGAATGCGACTTCATGTGTACGACGAAACTCGATTCCGAGCACAACCTCCCTCTAGCAAAGACTGCCTCTCTACAATGGCAGGGCGTACTCCGCAAGCTGGTCTGGGCGATGCCGATGTCCGAACTATGGGACCAAGTCGAGGAAGACAAGTCATTCAAGATCCGACAATCTCTGCTGCGCAAGCACGGCGCCATCAAGTGCATGACCAGGTACCGCGACTCGCACATCTACTTCTTCCCCTACTGGATCAAGGACTTTGCCAAATTCAACGAAGACTTTGAATCCGTCAGCGAAGACCTGGTGGGGACGTGGGCGAAGCTGGAATGGCGCAAACCAAGCTACCGCGAGAGATTTGGCGCGCGAAAGATATTCTCTGCGCAGACGCGGCTGGAGAATGGGAATGTGCACGCGCACGAGCGGCCGATCGAAGAAGAAATCGACCTCCTATCGCTGAGCAGCACCCACGTCACAAAGCACCCGGCACCAGAGTCTCTCTCGGCACCACGCACCGCCCGCCTCGCGTCCCGCGTCCACGTCGACGAAGAAGATCGCACCCTCTCCCCCCAAGACGACAACACCCAAGCGGCCCTCATCGAAGACTCAGGCCCTGTTCCACTGGTGCCTCCCGTCCTCTCATACATCCTCCCATCTGCACCCGATGCGCCACTGGTTCGCCGCGTTGATAGCACACCGCTGCTCCTCTCGGTCTCCCTGTCGCTGGCAAAACTCACATCCCTGGAAGAACATCTTGCCGCGGGCTCCAGGTCCACGGCCTCGCCTTTTGCGCACGCCGCGAAGATCCACGCCACCGCCACGATTGCACCTCGCGTCACCATCTCCCGCTCCGACACGCTCATTGACAGCAACAGTACCATCGCCACGCAGTGCGTGATAAAGAACAGCGTTATCGGCGCGTCCGTCTCCATTGGCACAGGAACGCGAATCACAGGCTGTGTGATTATGGACGGCGCAACGATTGGCGATAAATGCGTATTGACGGGCACGGTGGTCGGCAAGAAGAGCAAGGTCGGGAATAAATCCTCGTTGACGAACTGTGAGGTTCAAGACGGGAATGTTGTTGCTGATGGCACTGAGGGCAAGGGTGAGAAGTATCTCGTCGGAGGGCTCGAAGATGAGATGGAGGAAGGAGAAGGGATGGGATTTGATGAGGGTGAAGAAGACGAGGGATCGGGTGTGGATGAGAATTAAACGACACAGACGAGAGGGGAGAGGTGGGAGATGCAAGCAATTACCATACCAACAGCAAGCCAGGTCAGGCTTCCTAGAGATGGATATTTCCCTCTACCACGATGTTCCTCTATGAAAGGATGAGTGCAACACAGTATCTATCGTCAATCAAACAACGATTCGAATACCAGATGTTATGCACTTTGTCCAGCTCAGCCTGAACGCCGTGCGGTGGAAACCAGGGAGAGGCGTTGTGCGATAAGCATCAAAAGCTACATTCGAGACCTGTTTAATCGATGCATGCGGGAATGGTTCGGATTTAGACCTGTGAGTCGAGACGTGGTGTTAAGCCAGGATACAGTAGATCGCCTCGTTCCAGTCCGACAAATGGTGTTATTTCGGCTGCGGCATGAGCGATGGGTCAAGGATGGCGGATATGGAAAGCGGAATGATACATGCCACGAAAGGCACAATGCACTGCTCGAATCTCAAACCTAAGAGTAAAAAGATGAGCAAGTGACAAGGAGGAGGCTGAAACACTAAGAGAAGATAAAAACATTTATGTCAGGAATGGCGACCAGAGCTTACTAAGCCTGCCAAGAGGACGCCTTCATCTCTCATGCAGCTCGCATGAGAGTCTTACCCTCCTTTCATGCTTTGAGTCCTGTTTGACCTAGAGGTCTAGGGACACCTAATATCATTGAATCCCACCACTATTACTCTCTGCCTATCGCTATAGGCTGTTCCTAACAATTTATGGCCTTCTGGAAGCGGCCTTTGGAGAGGTCCAGAAACATCTGAAATTTAGGGGTGCGAGGTGGTTGAGGTAGCATGACGGGGCGTTAATCTCACTCGCCCGGAGTACCCTCCGCCCGAAGTACGAGGCACCCTAAACTGCGGGCTTACGTTGCCACTGCACTAACCACCAGTAACTGCTAACTGCTAACTGCTAACTGCTAAATGCGACAAAGACCGTGACACTTGAATTGGAATGGACGCTCAACAGGCACCCTGCACTACACTGGTGTTGTCGCATTTGGTGACATGCGCCCTGTCACCTGTAAGAGCCGTGTTCCGACATATGTCTATAACCTATATACTAGTAACGTTGCAATCGGTAGGTTAGTATAGAAACCGCGGGTAATATCCTGTTAGGAATAGACCTATATGAATAGGTAGAGTACAGCGATTAGGTGACCGTTAATAATTAGGCTATCCCTTGACTATGCGTCCTAACTAGATAAACTCGAAGCATGAGTGTCAGGAATGGCGGTACTCGAGATGTAAAAAGGGGTGTATAAGCTAATATCTATCTAGCTATCGACGAAGACTCAAAGCATGCGGAACGAGGAAGGTTCGCATGCGAGGAGCAAGCTATATAGGCCTAGAGCGCTAAGCCCATCTAGGCGTTCCTGACAATTATCCCCCCCTAGGCGTGTCGTCCTCGACACGCACCCAACTCTCAACCAACTCGCAACCGACTCTTGTATAGTAACTGTACCGCTCTCTAGTCACTTTATATAGGTAGCCCCCGAGTTCACGGAGTAATACGCCACCTATCCTTTTAGTGCCTATAGAGCCCGCCTCTTAGTTACTTATATAGGCAGCCCCCGAGTCCACGGAGTAATACGCCACCTATCCTTTTAGTGCCTATAGAGCCCGCCTCTTAGTTACTTATATAGGCAGCCCCCGAGTCCACGGAGTAATACGCCACCTATCCTTTTATACCGTAGAAGCCCGTCGCAGAGTCCACTGCGACCCGTATACGAGTCCACGCATACCCGATAAACAGAATCCACTAAGTACCGCCCCCACAGAGTCTACTATAAGTCGTATGCGAACATACTCCGAGTATAGCGCGAATCCCCCTCTATCCTTAGTAAGTTAGGCACGCCGCAAGATACCACCGTAGGCCCTTAGGCTATCTGTAGGTTACTATACGGTTATATACTAAGTCCACCTAGCTAGAGACGGTCCTACTTTTACTCCGTATAGTGCTTCGCAATATGGCCCTCTTTACCGCAGCGGTAGTATGCCCTATTACCTGTACTCTTCTCTCCCGCGCGTCCCGCGCGCGACTCGCTACCCTGTTGTATAGGAGTAGCAACCTTCTCTTGCTGGCTAACCTTAGCCAGTCGCTGCGTAAGGCCTTGTATTTATACTCGCGTACGGATCTTACGCGCCTCGCGCAGGACCGCGGTGCGCAGCTCAGGCCGTAAGCAGTTTATAAGGACCTAGGCCTTTTATTCCTTAACCGTAAGGTTAGGGATCTTATCCTCGAGGTCCTTAATCGCTAATATAAGCTCTCGTACCGATAATTTATCTTGCTGAAGCCTCTTAAGCTTTAAGGATACGTCTACTATACGATTCGTAGGGTCCTGGACTATATCTCGCAGTACTTACTTAAACTCGGGCCAGGTTATAGGGTGAATTAATAGGCGGGACTACTGCCGAAGGGCCTCGTCGCGAAGGTAGGACGCGGCGACTACGACTCGCCTGCGTTCGTCGTGCTTCTTAACCGCGCCGAAATAAACGTTGTAGCCTAGAAGGAAGTCGCGGAGGTCTTTAATTAAGGCGCCTCGGTATAATAGCGAGGGGAAGGCGCGCCTATATCGTATAGTTAGGTCCTGGGACGCGGGTCTCTTACTTAGCGAGCTTCCTACGCCCTATATGCTACTCGCGGGCGACCCGCCTGCGAGTTCCCTTTCTATCTCTTCAATCTCTTCTAGCTGTCGCCTCTCCTGTATAGCTACGCGGAGTCGCTGGTGTTTCTCCGCGATCGTCTCGGTACTGGCGTCGCTGTCGTCGCTAGG